>NC_092860.1:143104959-143105862 GCF_032062135.1 Pyxicephalus adspersus
CTCTCCTGCAAGTCTGGGCCGGACAGTTTACAAAGCTGCAGGGTCAGTAGTTTGTGGAATTTTGGAGTATTGCTGGGATTTGTAAGACCATTTTGGTGCGATACCAGTTATTTCCATGATAATTACCCCACAATAAAATGATTTAGGTAATTTTAGGTTAGGTTATAGTTAAAGGTTTAAGGTTATGGGATTATTTAATGACATTTGGTGATTGAGATAACCTGGAGGTGGTGACTGGTTATGTTGATGAAAAGGTGGACCTAGAATGAGAATATTTTATTATATTTCATACAGTTGTGACCTGGATATCTTTATTGAAAAGTAGCTCTCTGCCCATATAAGGGTAAATTAACAATTAATTTACCCGTAGCCTTTCCCAACTGAAAATACTCCCTTTCTTATCGATGCAGGGCTAGTATCAGGTGAAAATCTGACATGCAACATAAATCTGTCCCGGTGGATCCATGAATGACAAACAACCGTATGGGAGAGAGCGCAGCAGGTTGCCGCTCCGTCGGTCTCCCCCTCCCCCATAGACCACAATGGGGCTGTATGTACAGCGCTTGTTCATGCATCGTGCAGTCTTTTGTCGTTGGAAAGGATCGTGAAAGATCCTTTTCAATGACAAAAGTCTTACGTGTGTGTGAACGCAGCCTAAGCCTTGTGGTAATCTTCAATTGAGACTTGCAGCAGCGACTTAAGTTATGATTTTATTTACGTTACAAAATGAAGTAATATACCACAAGCATATTTTACCACATGCTTCAACATTGTGGTAATGCTATTCCTAATGGTTACATAGTAGGATAGGTTGAAAAAAGACTTATGTCCATCAAGTTCAACCACAAGTTCAACCACTAGGGAAATAAACATATCCCAGATATAAAACCCTATAGAACATAG
>NC_092860.1:143106579-143119131 GCF_032062135.1 Pyxicephalus adspersus
AACCCCCAGATCCATTTCCATTTCTGACTCCCCCAAATGTAATCCCCCTAGACAGTATGAAGCATACATGTTAGCTCCCAAGTGCATAATTTTACATTTATCTATATTAAATGTCATTTGTCACTTGGCTGCCCAATCAGACAGTACGTCCAGGTCTGCTTGTAGATTATAGACATCCTGTATGGACGCAATTCCATTACATAGTTTGGTGTCATCTGCAAACACAGAAATGGTACTTTTAATCCCAAACTCTATATCATTTATAAAGATGTTAAACAGTAAAGGTCCCAACACTGAACCCTGGGGTACACTACTAATAAGCTTAGACCATTGAGTATGAATCATTAATTACAACTCTCTGCATGAGATCTTTATGCCACTTCTCTATCCATTCACAGATTGACTTTTCTAAACCTATCAACCCTAACTTGCATATTAACCGTCTGTGGGGTACAGTGTCAAAAGCTTTAGCAAAGTCCAAGTATACTATATCAACTCCTACTCCACTGTCTCCCTTTTTACTTACTTCCTCATAAGAAGGAAAAAAGAGAGGAAATTTGTTTGACAACTTCTGTCTTTCTTGAAGCCATGCTGACTATCACTTATTATATTACTTTCTAGCGGAAACTCCTCTATGTGGTTCTTTATCAAACTCTCTAGGACCATTCCAACTATGGATGTTAAACTAACAGGTCTGTAGTTACCTGGTAATGACTTTGCTCCCTTTTTGAAGATAGGAACCACATTGGCCTTTACGCCAATCCGTCAGTACCTTGCCAGGGACTAAAGAGTCTCTAAAAATTAGAAATAATGGCTTTGAAATAACCGAGCTCAGCTCTTTGAGGACACGTGGATGTAATCCATCAGGACCTGGTGCTTTGTCAACCTTAATTTTTCCCAGCTGTTTTTCAAATCATATCAATTCTGAGCCATTGTGACTCATTTAAGGCAGTGACATTGCATTTATGAATTTGGACTTGAGCTCTGCCATTTTCCTTTGTGTACACAGAGCTAAAAAAAAAAAAGTGTTTAGTAAATCTGCCTTGTCTTTATACCCAGTTACCAACCTAGCAACATCCTTTAAGGGGCCTACATGCTCAGATCTGAACTTTTTGCTATTAATATATTTGAAAATTTTTGGGGTTTGCCTTACTTTCCTTTGCAATTAGTCTTTCATTTTGAAGTTTTGCATATTTTATCTCCTTTTTACATGTTTTGTTATATTCTTCATAGTTTACAAATGATGGTGATCCTTCATTTTTATATTTTTGTAATTCCCTTTTCTTGTTCCCTATGGCTTTTTCATCAACTGTAGGTATCACATAGGTTTTAATTTTAGCCTCTAAAACGTATTACCCATTGGAATATATTTTTCAGCGTGCTTTTGTAGAACAGATTTGAAACATTCCCATTTCTGTTCTGTGTTCTTTGAGGACAATATTGTCTCCAAGTCACAGAGAGCCGCCCTTAATAATGGAAAATTTGCCCTCCTAAAATTAAATGTTTTTATCTTTCCTGAAATCATATTATAGTCACTGCTACCCAGATTATCTTTTATATGCACATTTAGTATAAGCTCTGCATTGTTGTTAAGAACTAGGTCCAGCAGAGTATCATTTTTAGTTGGGGCTTCCTTAAACTGTACCATAAAATTATCTTGTATTAAATTAAAATTTCCTCCCTTTGCTGTTCCTGTAGTGCCATTACTCCAGGCAATGTCAGGGTAGTTGAAATCTCCCATGATTAAAACACTTCCACTTTTTACTGCTTTTTCTATCTGTGCTAGTAGTTGATTTTCTATTTCTTCTTTAGCAGTGGGGGGCTATAACAGACTCCAATCATTAATTGTGTGTTATTCAACCCCACATTCAACTCCACCCATAATGCTTCAACCTTGTTGCTTGTTCCATCCGCAATTTCTTCTTTCACATTCACTTTTAGGTCACCTATTACAATCATGCAAGGCTGATTCCAGAAGCCAATTTGACACTAAAGATTAATCTGTTGCCCAACTAATTACAGCGCGCTGCAAAATTTCCAAAATGCTATATTGATAATTTGCTTAATTTCTTACTGGGCAGGTTTCTGTTGTTTGTAGTGGCTTTGTCTGATCTTCCGCCATGACAGCCAAAAGCTTCTGTATCATTACCACATCTTTCACGACCGCCTGAAGGTTAACTGTCTGGCCATTAGTGAACATCTGATCTCCGAACAAGCTTGCGGGCCGGTAGCTGTATAAAATAAGGGAGTCCATTAAACATGTAGGATGGGAAGGGTTAACAGATGCTGACCTAAAGGCAGCCCAGTAAAACATAGCATATACCAAAGCTAGTTAATGCTCATATATCTCAGTATACATTATAAAAATGAATTCTTTCAGCCTACTAAGCTTGGAACTGGAGAAGTCTTACACTCAAAGTGAGAACAGATTAGATGTTATAAAAATTACCGAGGTGGAGGAACAACCACAAGATCCAGGAAAAAGTTGTCTGGAGAAAATTCTTTGCTGATCCCCATTCCAGAAAATAGATGTTTTAAGAAAAAGCCTGCAAAAAAAAAAAAAGACTGAATTAACTAGGTGGCTTTAAAGCACTGAAACCTCACTATAGGTCTACAAGAGAAACCACTGGTACAGTCACCAGGCACCATAAATGATTAATGAGTCACATGCTCTTCATACTCAACTGGCAGGCGGAATTTAGGCTAAACAATGGTGGCAGTGTTAAAGCGGAAATAAGGTTCTCCGCTGATCCTATAAGGTTTGCTTGAAGTATGCTTTATTTGAGATCCACGCTATAGGGAGAATATTTCCTTAATGCAGAGCGAAAAGAAGATTAGCTTCTAATTGCAGTGCAAACAAACCAGTAAGGCTTGGTACACACGTGCAATAGTTCTCGTCAGATAATCGGCTCGGGGACGATATCAGATGAGAATCTTGCATGTGTGTATAGCACTTGTCGTTCATCGTCCGAGCGACCGTCCTGGCGGATCCACGAACATTGGACGACAAACGATCATAATGTAAGTGAAGGGAAGAGAGCACAACATGGTGCCGCTCCCCCTCCCCTCTCCATAGAGCAGAATGGTGCTGTATGTACAGCACTCTGTTCATGCACCGTGCAGTCATTGAAAAGGATCATGAAAAATCCTTTCCACCGACAATGATTGCACGTGTGTACATAGCCTAAGACTGCATGAGAGACAGAATATGACGGCCAAAATGCTTTATTTTTCATCTGTACATCTCACCTACAAAACAGGATCGGCCCTGACTGTGTAATATGGCGGGTTTTACCACTATTGTGCTGTAAAATTGCAAATGTAAAATGTAATTGGTCTGTCTCCCTTTGATTGTTCATAAATCTTGCACCCACATCATATGTCTGATCATAAAGGTTCAATGTGGCTTGCTTGTCAAAACTTGTACTTTGCAGCAGGAGCAAACATTTTAGGGTGACAATGCTACAGCTATGTAGACCCACACATAGGAGAGTGGTGTTCAGAGTGAAATCCTAAAGAAATGCAGGGTCATCAGGTTAAGTATTACATAAAGCAAGCTGTTAGAACAAATGCAGCACACCTAAGAAAGACACTAAGGGAACAGTAAAGATCTATGATCCATTTATACAACATATTGGTGCTATTCTTTTATATACCTTCCTTCTCCCAAAGGGCCTGAATGTGTTCTTTAGTGGTGCTTGGAGCCAGGTAACCTCGCGTATGAAAATCTTTGGGGGCAGCAACTGTAAAACATGAAGTGGAAATGTTATAATTATGTGGTAAAGATGGATTTCGAGCAACAAATTCAATTAACCCGGACAAAAAAAAAGTTTTAAGTATGCAGCCCCCCTGAAAAGTCCTACACACACCTCCATACATGGGAACATTTTACTATTATTTACCAGGATTTATATAGCGCCAACATATTACACAGTGCTGTACATTAAATAGGGGTTTCAAATGACAGACAGATACAGACAGTGACACAAGAGGAGGAGAGGACCCTGCCCCGAAGAGCTTACAATCTAGGAGGAGGGGAGATATGGAATAGTGGGAAGTAGTGGAGGTTTTGAGGGACAGAAGAAGATGGGTAGGTAAGTTTGAAAAGATGAGTTTTTAGTGCTCTTAGAAATGAGCAGAAAGTAGGAGCAAGCCGAATAGGACAAGGAAAACCATTCCAGAGAGTCAGGGGCAGCTCTAGAAAAGTCTTGGAGCGGTGCGTGTCATGAGGTTATGAGTGAGAAGTCATTAAAAGGGAAAGTGGGACAAGAACTGTGGAGAGATTTGAAGGCAAACCTCAGGAGCTTGAATTTGATTCTCAGGTGAAATGGAAGCCAATGAAGAGAACTACAAAGAGATGCAGCGGAAGAGGAGCGGTAGGAAGGATGGATGAGTCTGGCTGCAACATTCATATTAGATCGGAGAGGAGAGTCGAGTTAGTGGAATAACAGAGAGGCATTTCCAATCAATCACACCATAGGTAAGGGAAACCAGGATAATGATGATAGTCCAAAGGATTGCATGTAGAAAAATGGGGCCTATTTGTACATATTTCCCTTAGTAATATGCTATTTTGATAAAAAAAAAAAAAAAAAATTCTTACACATGTATTTAAGGTACCTCTATCACAAAAATTGTTTCAAAAATGAGTTCCTAAGCAATGCAACCCTTTTTCCCCATGCACACAACCTATCAATTGGATGCACTTAGCGCATTTGTGCTATGGCCAAACCTCATCTCAAAATTAAGAAGAAAAAATTTTTTTAAAAAAACAGAAACCCTATTGAGGAAATTGTTACTTTTGAGAATCACATTCAAGCACCTGGTACCCCTCCACAGTGTGACTGTAACCTATTCACACTGGTAAAGTAGGTTTTTGCCCCTGGAAGCTAAACGCCAGGCAAACCTCTCAATATAATAGCTATACCCATGTAAATAAAAAGATGTAATAGTAATGTATTTCATATTCTGCCTGGGTTTTACCTTTAGAATTATACCATGATACAGAGGGTTAAAGACTACCTATGCTCCATAGTAACCTCTGAAAGACCTGCCTAAGCCTTAAAGTTTAAAGATGTAGGCTTTCTTCTCAGACAGCATAATGGCAGAGCTTAGCCACGAAGTTTATAGGAGAACTACATTAGAAAACGTGCACCATAATGCCAATAAAAACGCTCGCCATGGGTATCATTCACGATTATCGTGCCCCCTCTTCTTTTTTTATGACTAAACCCCTGACAGTCACTAATTTTTCATTGCCTTAGACGAACATTCCAGATTTTGTACATGACAAGATTTATATGTGTTGCCACATATTGTAATGAACTTTAAGGGGCCTTTTGAATTTTTACATTGGCTCAAAGAAAATGAACCTGCCATATCTTTTAAGACAAATGTGAACAGTACCTTAGATAACATTATTTTACAAAGCACATGACACAGTGAGAAAAGGATTGGGTTTTTAATGGCGGCCCCCCTTGACAGAAGTCTAGGTCCTCTTGAAGGTGAACCAGACCAATCACAGAACAATGTTCAAAATGCATTGACACGAGATGCATTTTACTGTTAAGGAAAAAATACTGAACACCGTATCCAAATGACAATGTAACTCAAGAGACAGTGGGCCATGCAGCAGGAAAACACACAAGTGGTTCTACCAAAACACAGAAAATAGTGAAAGTTTTGAAATGGCCAAATCAAAGTCCAAGCCTTAATCCAATTGAAATGTTGTGGAAAGACCTAAAGTGAGCAATTTATGTAAGGAAGCCCACAAACAACCAAGAGCTGAAGCTGATCCGTAGGGAAGAATGGGATAAAACTCAGAGTCAATTTGCAGGACTGATTAACACTACAAACGTTTAGTTGCAGTTATTGCTGTACAAGGGTGTCACAATTTACTTACTTTGCTACACTCACATATATTAATCATTTTTTTTTTCAAAAATACATGGTCATATATATATACACATTTTTGTTTCATTTACCTAAAATATCTTAAAAGGTCACATAATATAGAACATTTAAAAGGGTTCACAAACTTTCGTGTGGCAATATACTGTGCCAGATTTCAATTTTACAAGTTTGCAGCAATTAGAACAGATGTAAGACATGATAAATTTTGTAACAAGTAATTCAAGTCATTCTCAGTGACCCCCATGCCATCTTCACACCTGATATAAATTCAGCATTCTCTCAAACACTCAACAAATAAAAATGAAACCGTACTTACTATTTGACTCTACTATTTGATCATCCTTTGATAGCATTTTTGTAGTCATTATTCTAGTCAGCTTGCAGTTGTGTTCTTTTCGTACTGTAGCTTTTGATGAACTAAATGGGGGGGGAGAAAAGCACAAAAATGAAACTGGCCACAGTCCAGCAATTGTGTGCCTGATATTAGTTTCCTCTATAACATAGCAAACAAAAAAAATCTTTAATGCTGAACTCCGACAAGTTGCAAAATATTCATATTTAGGGAAGGTGTTACCTGCAGAAAGATTTTGCATTTCTGTATATCCAGTCCTAAACTTGCAAGGCTCTGTCCTATCTAGCAGGGGAAAACACCCATATAATCACCTGGTAATCCTGGCTACACTAACTTCTTTATTATATCTATGGAAGGACTCATGGTTGTCACCTGATTTGGATTGTAAGCATGTGTTCTCCTATCTATGTCAATTTTATGAAAGCGGAGGGGAAAATGTAGTTGGCAGGAAGTTACAAGGAAGATTTCTGGCAAGATCGACAGGTATTTTGTTAGAACATGACCACTATAGCATTGCAGACACCATCACTTCTTCCATTCTAAACAGTGGTTTGGATATAGATTGCCAGAGACCAAACTGAAAAATTCTTAATGTGTGAAGACAGAACTAAAACCCCCTGCTGTAAAATACATTTAGGAAACAAGTATATGATTTTTTGTGTCTACAGAAAATGTGGGACCATAGAACTGTCCCCAGGACTTACGTGCAGTAAGGGCATTTTGAAGATTTCATATGATTCTTCCAGAAATCTGAAATGAGTTTGTTTCGGGTCACACAGATATTCTTTACCTGCAATAAAAAGATAAAAGAAAACTAGGTCATATATATTCATTGGCCAAGTGCAAGTGAAATGTCTTGCCATGTACAGAAAGAGAATAGTTTGATTACATATATTATAAAAAAAATATTTGTTAATCTAATTCTACTAGATAAATGATTTTGATTATTTATTTCACACGTTTTACATTTTCTGTTTGGTCTTTTGTTTAATTTCTGACATTTTAAAGTAGATTGTGTCAAGATGAATAGTGCCATCAAATTTTGAAGGGAAATTTAAGCCCCCAATAATTCTTGTGTGCATGTGTTACCACGATTAAATTGTGACATTACATTACTAATGTTACACTTAACACCCCTTGCCCCTATATATACACATTTGACCCACTTTACAACACACAACTACGCTACAGTGTAATTGTTAAAAAACAAACACTGCAATGCAGTTCCTTGTACAATATGTATCTAGGAAGCCACATAAATGTTATCCAGTAATAGGAGGCTTTGATTGTAAGGAAGCAACC
Organism: Pyxicephalus adspersus; assembly: GCF_032062135.1. NCBI lineage: Eukaryota > Metazoa > Chordata > Amphibia > Anura > Pyxicephalidae > Pyxicephalus > Pyxicephalus adspersus. The sequence goes on from NC_092860.1 coordinate 143,114,147, forward strand.
TCTACCGTGTTCTCCCGGCCCTTACAACCCAGCACTTTTTAATAACCACACGGCTGTGTTTGGGTGGTTACTGAAGAATTGGGTAACATAAGGTCTGCCACCCGTCCAACAATTTCATCCCAACCGGCGTAAAAAAAGAAGTTTCATGCAACATGTGTCAGTCCCCTGCAGCACGTCCCCAGTGATCCTATATTTTAGTATATCAAGAATGATCATTTAGGGATCCCACCCAGGGCACCCATTTTACAGCTCATTCAGCTGGCAGAGTGATACAAACAGGCAAGGTAGGAAGAACCCTTGTCGCTTGCAGTGACTGCTGAAAGAGCTTGGTGCAACTGTAAAACAGCATGAAAGGGACAGTGGAGAGGGATGGGAGATGTGTGGACTGTGACAGCTTTTTTAAATGTCTTAGAAACTCAGTCTGACAACTTGATCATTCTTGCCAGATATACAATTTTTACTTCATCGCAGAAAGAATCTGTTGTCCTTTCTGTGCCAATTATTCCAAAGTTGCACTTGGTTTCCGGACTATATACAGTGGGAAATTATACCCCATTTTGCTATCACTAGTGTGTTTCAGCAAAACAAAAGCCAAATCAATGGCAGAAATGTTAAACAATCAATTCCACTTACATAGGGCCCACTATTGTCCTTTGGGTAATTTTTAAGCACTTTCTTTGTGTAATCGCCCAACTGTTCCTGTATTTCATTGCCATCGGCGGTAGGATTTCCTTCCATTAACTAGAGAGAAATAGAAATGGTGAAGTGTTATATGTACTAAGCTATATCAGAAGTTGAAAAGTTTTTTTTGCAAATAACAATATTAGTGACGCTAGTACAGTTTTTATCACACATACACAGCACATAATAAAGGAATCATTAAAGCTAAACTGTGCAGATTAGTTTATGCATGCAGGGAATTCAGAGGCCTAAAGCTATTACCCCCTCCCAAACACTCCAATTAAACTGAATGGAAGAGCCTGGAACCATTTTGTGCACACATTTGCAGCGGATCACAGCATGGATTGTGAAAGTGACAAGTCACTTTTGGGTATGCGTTGGTTTTCCTCCTATGGAGATAGAACTGCAGAAGTTGTCAAACTCTGCATAGTGATAGAAGAGGGGCAACTGTTTGTTTTTTAGCAGCAATTCTGAAATGGGCCTTATAATACACCAGCAGCTAAGATCACAAAGAGATTTGTTCAGTTCACCCACAACTGACTTTTCAGTGACTGACAGATATTGGAAAACTAATCTCACCAACATATTCCTAGATCTTTCAGGACTCTTGCTGTGAGATCTTTGCCACAACCATAATGGAGACGTACATGCAATGGTTATAAAAAATACACATTGATGTATATGTAGACCCCTAAATGAGAGGTCAAATAGTTCTAATGGAGCCACACTCCATGAACACATCAACTTTGTTGCCAAGCATTACCAGCAGATACTAAAAATAAAAACTTCCCCTGGAGAAAACTAACTAATTTGTAACCAATGTCTACTATTTCCCCAAGGATGTTTGCCAATTTCACCTGTTTCAGCATAAGCATGCTAAGAACCCGAGATTTGTGAAACCTTCTGGACATCAACATCAGGTAACTAATCCTTTTCTACATTCATCAGCCACAGCAATGTTAAGGTACACATCAGTGGTAATGTACACTTTGAAAGAGGACGATTAAAGAGTGGTCTGTCAATCCATAGACACTTCAGAAAGTTAGTGCTCACTCACCTGATTAAGAACTGATTGCAGCTCATAAACTTCTTTAAGGGCACCGCGTTCCAGGACCTTTAACTGGTAAATCAGCAGGTGAATGACGGCGCGAGAACACGTCAGAAGGTGGCAGTGAAAGCAGGAGCTCCGCACCACTAAATACAATTTCTAAACAACAAACAGATTTAGTTTCACATAAGTTATCACATTTAATTATAGTAGTGTTGTCTGCGTCTTTTTTTATTTTTACTAGCTGTCCAGTTGTCATCAAGCAAACCTCTTGCCGCCAATTTCTCCCAAAGGTGACTTCTCCCATGAAAACTCCTGTAAGCATTTCTGCCAACCTTTTCCCATCATTTGGTTACTGCAGCTATGTGACCGCTTTGCATGGGTGATGAAGGCAAAGTGTTTCCTTTGTGTAAACGGCAAGAGAGCTTTTAGTGAGAGGTGGCAGTGTGTCAACTCTGCTTGCAGGAGATCTGAAGATCTGCAAGAAGAACTGACAGTATGCAATCTCTAACTGAAAGCTTCTACATCAAGCTGATGGGGAAAGGGGGTCACAAAGTGGCAACTCAAAGTATCAGTAACTATTTGTGGCCCACAGGAGAGCTCAGAGTACCAGAGTACAAGTAGAGCAGTGAATACCAGAGTGTAGGTTTGCAATTTTTCTTTTTACGTAAAATGGGGGCCACTAAGAAGCTTGATTACAATGGGTTACAATACAAAGGTGATAAAATAAATTGGGCACATTAAGGTATACAAAGTATAAGGGGGTGGTAGAAAGCTGACAATAATAGGAGGTACTGGATACCTATGCCACAAAGAACCAAAAGAAGCAATACATTTGTTGTATATTATTCTGCCCACTTTTTTGATCACCCAAATTAAAAAATATCTGGGCAGAACACAAAAGTAAGTGCGTATATGTATATGTGTATATACACACACACACACACACACACACACACACACACACGTTCCAAAAACCCCAAAACCTACATATTCCCCAGATCTCTGTATCCAAACTTCCAAGACAAGTGGTCCAATTTACATTTCAGTGTTTTCCCCAGCCACTGTTAGTTGGGCACACCACCCGGCACTTTTCAGTAACCACCCAGCTGATTTTGGCTGGGTACTGATGATTTGGGTCACAATACCCACCTACATTTTCATCCCTCCCAGCTTAAAAAGATTTCTGTGGAGAATATTGCATTTTCAATACCCTGTGGAGGGCAAACATATACCCAGCTATGCTTTTGTTTCTAGCTTTAAACACAAATCAATCTATCAAATCTGATTCAGGATAATTTAACACAAAACCACCTACATCAAACAACAGCGGATTATACACTGTTAATGGCAGATCGATGTGGCCGAAGTGCCCCGGGCAGTTTCGGAAATCCTGTGCACATGTAGCGCAAGCTTCCCTGTTGTCTGCAGGGCCCATAGCCAGGTCATACAAGCCGTTAACCATGGGGTTACCCATATTGTCGAAATACTGTGGACTGGTTACAGCTTTCACACTCAGCTTCCTAAAATAAAACAAAAGGAGAAAGTCAATGAAACATACACAATATAGATTAAACACATTTCAGGGAGGCTTGTGGTAATAAGACATAAGGATGGAATTATAGGAACACACCATTGTTACCTGACATAGACTACAGGTCTTCCTTATTAAATTTACACCCCCAACCAATAACTTACGGACTCTTGTCTTGTATTCTTGGCACAGGGCAGTGGCTCACTAGGTTTAAGACAAGCTGTCTGGGGTCAACCCGCTTCTTGGTCTAAGAAGTCCTTATACTATATATATAAAAAAAATACTTGTTGTCTATCAGTACTGACTGGACCAAGAAGAAGTAGGTAGACCCAGAAAAACGTCAAGCTCAACAGAACTCAGTTTTTGTTGCCAATGCAAAGCCACAATTACCAGGGCTAAAGTGGAGCCCGATCATTTAATCCTCTAATCACGGAGCCCTCTCTGCTTCATCTAGAGGTCTAGACGCCGTTCACTTCTCAGTTCTTCTGGTCTGTATGGTCTGCAGTGTACATAGATGGCAACATCTATCCTTGGTTATGAATTAGATTTTATATGCTCCATTTATGTAGGGTCCAGGGTTCTCATTCATACCAGAACAGGGAATGTAAATACCCGTCATCTATGCATAGACTTGTTTTTGCAGTGCCTTTTGAGGCATAAAATGAAATGCAGCATTGCTGGGAGTTAGACATTACAACCCAGTTTTTTTGTAATGAACAAGGTAATTACACCAAACTAGAATTCTTAAGAGGAACTAAACTCAAAAATCCCCCAAAACATAAAAATACACTAACCTTCAATCCCGCAGATCAGTCGATCGGTCCAGAGGTATCTTCCATCAGGTCCCGCGTTGTTTCGGCATTCGTCTTTGTGCCGGCGCTCCAAAAGCCGCCATCTCTGCCTCTCCTACCTGGTTCTTCTTCCTACGTCACCTGACCCAGGCGCGAGATTGAGTGACGTAGATGGGAAAAAAACTTCCCGATCTCACTGCGCATGCGTAAGACCGGCAATCTTTTTTCCTTTTGACGAATGGGCTCTTTCTGCGCATGCCTGAGATGCTTGGGCATGCACAGAAGGAGCAGCCAAAAGCTCCCCGGGATGTGTGATGTAGGTATCCCGGAAGGCTTTGCGCTTAGGCGATAGAGAATTAGGGGGCAGTGCTGTGATTTTTTTTTTTTTGTGCACTAAAAAAAGAACAAACAGAATTTTTATCTTACATAAAAGGGTTGTCTACTCTTATGTAAAGTGAAAATTCTTGACTTTAGGTACGCTTTAAATCAGAAACAAAATCAGAATCTTTTACGAACACATCTATCAACACACCAGTATACAAAAATGGATGGAGGCTGCCATTGCTCAGCTCTTATTCCGAACATAATCAATGTCTGACTGTTATACTCTTCCAAAGCTTACAAAATATAAAAGCCCATCTCAAAGCAAAACTTCCCCCCCTCCATCCCACACTAGATGATTGATGCTGAAAATGAATGATTGTGATCGGTTTGGGTTAAAGCCTAGCGGTCCCCCGACATCATTCACTGATCCGTCCTGGGACAACATCGTCATATCCTATGAAGAAGGGAGTAATGGGGTGGCCCTCGCTTGTACTCCCTTTCTCCTCCATACACCAGATTACCACTGCGTGTACAGCACTCGAATATTCATCTGTCACAAAGACCATTTCCAGCAATGGAAATCTAATAAGTGTACATAGCCAGAGAG
>NC_092860.1:143119414-143129238 GCF_032062135.1 Pyxicephalus adspersus
AAATCTCTGTAAATACCTTGTTACCTTTATTAGTGGTCAGGTGACCTCTCTTTCTTTCTGCTCCCCAACCTGTAAGAACTGGGGGAGAAGCAGAGTCTCCCTGCTTCACACTGAAGACTTCTGTATTGAAAGCAAAAGTTGGAGCCACTGCCAACCTTCACATTTACAGGCGGCCTGATAGAGACGTAAAGGATGCTGTAAGTAGGTATGGCATCCGCTAAACTTACAGGGGAACCTACAGGGGAAGCGTCTGATGCCATAACCTTGGCTTCAACCCCACAACGAGTTTAGTTCAGCTTTAACAGCCACAGATGACATGGAGCGCAATCTCACATGGGCAATCCAGGAAAATCATTCATATTGCGAGAGTGGGCGGAGGAATAATAATTTTGCATTAAAACAAGTGTACCTGCGTACTTTATTTTTATACGTTTTTGTTTATTTTTATAAGAAAGATTAAAACATTAAAAAGAAAAAATCTTTTTACTTTATATAAAAGGGTTGTCCAGACTTTTACATAAAGCAAAAAACGTTTTTCTTTTTAATGCATTACATTTTTCTTAGGAAACAAATAAAAAGGTGAAGCACCTCTTCTTTCTGTCTTGACTGAATCAGGCTCTTGGCTGCTCCTTCTGCGCATGCCTGAGCATTTCAGGCATGTCCAGAAGGAGCCCTTTCACCAATACAAAAAAAATAAATTGGCCCCTCTCACGCATGCACAGTTAGATCGGCAAGTATTTTCCCAATCTACTTTACTCGGTCTCACACCTGCGCAGTGCGAGATCGGGTGATGTAGGGAAGAAGAGAGGAGAAGATGGCAGCGCCCGGCCAAAGACACATACCAGGACCAGATGGAAGAAACCTCCTGACAGACAGACTGATCTGCAGGATTGAAGGTAAGTGTGATTTTATTGTTTTGGGTTTGGGGAAAGAGATGGCGATCTCACACCCATGCAGTGGATCGGCTCTCTTTTTTTTTTTTTAACTTTTTACAGCAGCTACATTACCCAATCTGGTGCCTGCGTAGTGTGAGATCAGCTGACGTAGCAAAAATAAGACCAATGATGGCAGCGCCCGGCGCTTCTGCCAGGAGAAAGAAGAATTCCAGGACAGCGCAGGACCAGACTGAGGAAAGGTCTAGCACAATTGTGGGATACTTTCTGCTCATTTAAAAGAGCGCTCAAAACCCATTTTTTCAAACTTGCCTACCCATCTTCTGTTTTTTGAAACCATCACTACTTCCCACACTACATATCTCCAATCCTATTATGTGTGAAATTCCCCCACCTACTAGATTGTAAGCTCTTCTGGGCAGGGTCCTCTCCTCCTCCTGTATCACTGTCTGTATTAGTCTGTCATTTGCAATCCCTATTTAATGTACAGCGCTGCGTAATATGTTGGTGCTATATAAATCCTGTTTAATAATAATAATAATCTATGGGAATAAATGCAAGTTTGATTTTTTTTTATATATTTTTCAATTTAGTTTCACTTTAAAATGTATAGAGTATGTTACCTTTTAAAGTGTACCTAAACTCTGAATTTTAAATTTACATAAAAGGGTAGAGAACCCTTTTATGTTTTAAGTGCAATACCCTTTTTTTTAAAAATAAAAAGGGTGCAGCACCGCCCCCTAATTATCGATTGCCCAGGCATGCGAGAATAAATGGGAGTCCAAAGCCTCCTGGAAAACCTATGTCAAGCACCGGAAGGCTCTTAGCTGCTCCTTCTGCGCATGCCCAAGCATCTCAGGCATACACAGAAGGAGCCCTTCCATCTTAAGGAAACAAAATTGGTGATCTCACGTATGCGCAGTGAAATCGGCAAGTTTTTTCCCCATCTATGTCACCCGATCTTGCGCCTGGGTCAGGTGACGTAGGAAAAGGAGAAGATGGCGGCACCCAGAGCATTGGCACAAAGACAGATGACGCAGGACCCGATAAAAGAAACCTCCGGACTGATCAACTGCTCTGCAGGGTTGAAGGTAAGTGTTTTTTGTTTTGTACCCTCTAGTACAAGTATGCCAATCTGACCTACCCCCCAACTACATGTTCCTAGTCTGTGATTTTAGGAACATTGCAGGCAAGGCAGCATTTCCAGGGGATCAGTCTTTATAATGTTGTCATACACTAACAAGCTGACATGTGGTGGTGATTATTATTATTATAAACAGTATTTATATAGCGCCAACATATTATGCCACGCTGTACATTAAATATGGGCTGCAAATGACAGACAGTGACACAAGAGTAGGAGGGAAGGATACTGCCCCGAAGAGCTTACAATCTAGGAGAGTGAACAGATATTCCATCTAACACACAGGCCCCATGACTCCAGTATGGCCCATAGCTATCAATATCAGGGAAGAGGTTCTGCAGAAGCGCCGCCTGTCAGCCCTGCCACATCACACACATTAAGACACGGCTGCGGGTCTCACCTGATCTCCTCCGGGGTGTAGAAGCCGAAGCTGACTCCCTCCAGACGCCGCCATGGTATATCCCGGTAGAAGAGCATGGTGACAACAAGGAGATGCCACCACACACCGAGCTGCCTGGGCCACACAAACACGTGCAGGAACCGGAAGTGGAACAGACTATCGCTCACACAGGACGGGGGTGTTCGTACATACTTCAGTCACTCAAACATCTCCTGGCTCGGCGCGCCGCCTATACATATTGTGTGTTGACACAGAAGAAGAAGTGGCATTGGAGGATAAAGGATATGCTGGGTAGAATGTAGATGGTACAGGCCCCTATGTAGATGGTACAGTCCGGGAACTGAGGTCTCGGGAACATGGCGCTGTACTGCGCTCCTCTCAGGGCGGTCAGGCCAGGGACACTGCTCAGGTACTGCGGGGAAACAGGGGCGGTGAGCGGGCTATATCCTCATAGGACAGGCTTGTGGGCAGTGTGGAAGGTGCTATAATGGCCTCTATAGGTAATGTCCCTGGTAGAGGACATGTCACCTACACACATCAGGCATGGCTGGCAGCACACAGGGCTCATCACTGGAGGGTGACCGATCATCCTGTGCTGAGGAGGTCACAGTGACCTGGGGGGTCTGCACTGCAGGTGACAGGGCCTCTTCTCTGCTTGGGAGTAATAATGATCTGAGGGGGTCTGCAACAGGGGTGACAGGTCCTTTCCTGGGGGGTAATAGTGACACGGCCTCTTCTCTGCTGGGGGGTAATAATGATCGGGGTAATAATGATTGGGGGTCTGCAACAGGGGTGACAGGTCCATTCCTGGGGGATAATAGTGACCTTGTGTGGTCTGTAGTGTAGATGACAGGTCCTCTTCCGCTGCATGGTAATATAGAACCGGGGGGTGTCTGCAGCAGGGGTCCTCATATGTTGGGAATGTAGGTGACAGGGCCTCTCCTGCTAGGAGGTAATAATGACCTTGTGTGGTCTGTAGTATAGGTGACCAATCCATTCCTGGGGGGTAATAGTGATCTGGTGATGTCTGTAGTGTAGGTGGCAAGTCCTCTTCTGCTAGGGGTGGGCTATAGTGACCTTGTGTGGTCTGTAGTGTAGGTGACCGGTCCTCTTCCCCTGAGGGTAATAATGATCTGGGGGTGTCTGCAGTGCAGGGCACCGATCCATTCCTGGGGGGTAATAGTGACCTTGTGTGGTCTGTAGTGTGAGTGACAGGTCCTTTTCTGCTGGATGGTAATATGGATCTGGTGTTGTTCAGCAGGGGTCCTCATATTTTGGGGGTAATAATGATCTGGGTGTATCTGCAGTGTAGGTGACTGACCCATTCCTGGGGAGTAACAGTGACTTGGTGGTGTCTGCAGTGCAGATGATGGAACCTCTTCCGCTGGTGGGGTATGGTAACCTCAGTGTAGGTGACAGGCCCCCTTCTGTGGGCGGTGAGGGGCAAAAAATACGGTAATTGGGGTTTTGTCCGGTGAATGATTATGACACGATATATACATAAAAGACTAATCTAGGTTCAGAGGTTCCACCCTGACTGAGATATGGCAATATTTACTCCCGACTCCTCTTATATATTGCCTAATTTAAAAAATACAGCTCTTATAATCAATTTCCGGTATTCTCTTTCTCACAGGCATTTGGCAAGACCATGCCAACAATCGGAAGCAAGGGCAGCAGGTAAAGAAACCGGAAGCCAGCTGAAAGAATGGATGAGCCAAGGTTTCTTCAGAATCCTATAAATGTGTTCTCTCATATGTGTGATCATCACATGCTAGTTCCAGGGCAGTCACTATGAGAGCTCAGGAAGTTGTCCTGTATGCCACATTGCTATAGACGTTGACCTGTCATTAGATCGGTGTAGGACACTTTGGACTGGCAGATTACCTGTAAAGTTTTTTTTTTTTTTTTTTTAATATACCAGAAACCCTTACATATAAATCTGTATTCTTCTATATCACCTTGTAAATGATAGCAGAATACATTCTGCTGCTGCTCTGAACAAGTCCCTGGGAATATAACATTGTCATCGATCATGTTTTCAGCACCATGTGATTCCTATCCCAATATACATGAAGGAAAAGACCTGGCACCGCCAGGATTCATATTGAGATTGTAGTGGAAATGGAATCATGATGGACTCTCTCCTTTATCTATGTGAAGTTTTGAAAGACCCTGTTCTGCTGATCTCTTAGAGATGTGTGTTGGAGATGATTAGGGGGCAGCACGGTGGCTCAGTGATTAGCACTCTGCAGTGCTAGGTCCAGGTTCAAATCTCAGTCAGGGCAATATCTGCATGGAGTTTGCAGTGGGTCTGCGTGGGTTTCCTCCCACATTACAAAAACATGAAGTTAGTTTAATTGGCTTCTCTCAAATTGTCCTTAGACAGTGTTACAGACATATGACTATGTTAGGGACATTGTGAGCTCCTTTGAGGGACAGCTTGTGGCATGACTATGGACTTTGTACAGCGCCGCATAATATGTAGGCGCTATATAAATGCTGTATAATAATAATTAGTGTGGATAAAGTTGTGTTTAATCTGCATTATCATACACTTTCCTTTCTCATTTTTACTTACACTTTTACTACATTTTTATTCATACACATGCAATTTTTCGTTGCTAGAAATAATCTTTTAGTGATGCGAGTGGCAAATGAATGGATGATCACTGTACACCCAGCGCCCTTATGTTCTATGGAGGGGGGAGAACGAGCGAACAGCATCCCTCTCTATTCACTTGTATAGCAGTCATTCTCTTTTAGTCATTTCTGGATCCATTGAGACAGATCCATGAATGACCACTGTACACGTCAGACTCTTGCCCAATATGAGCACGATCATTTGTAATAGATGAGAATTATCTGACGTGCAAAGGGTTACAAATGGTTCAAAAATCCACAGGAGTGCACATTGGATCTGGCCACCATAACTTTATCTAGCACCCCACCTTGTACTCATTCACATTGCATGCTGTATAGATTTCCTGATTCCTGTCGTGTATTTTTCAGTTCTATGGAAGCCTGCGCTGACTTCCCCTGTGTCCAATCATGTAAGAGGAATATCCTGCCTCACTAAATCCACACCAGGGGTCTTCTTGTCTCCAGCTAATACCTTGCTATCTGCGCAGAACACTTCTATACTCAACAGGTAAGTCATCCACAAGATGTATTCCTATGTATATGGTGTAGGGATTCTCCAATCATATAATTGGGGTTTACATACACTGTAACTCAAATTGTTTTTCTTGCCAATTTCAAATTCTTTAAATATTCATTTGCAATTAATCTACCTTTTAACTGCTGAATATGGATATTCAACCCTTCTTGGTACTTGCCACAAGTGTACTGGATTTCTCGCAATTCATGCCATGAATTGTTGGGATAAAATATCTATACCTATGAATCTCAATCATTCAGATAGAAATTGCACTTATTTGATAAAGTGATAATAAGTGTTAATGTGCACTCCACTACCATGCTCCTAGGTGAGTAATAATGGGCTATCACCCTCATCATTAATTTTCACCATAATTATTGGCACCACGTTAAAACAGGGAAACCACCATCAAAAACGTGGTAAAAGACAATATTATTATTACTCAGTATATAGATAGCACCTACATATTATGCAGCGCTGTACAAAGTCCATAGTCATGTCACTAGCTGTCCCTCAAAGAGGCTCACAATCTTTTGTCTCTACCATAAATAGTCGTTTGTCTTTAATACAGTCTAAGGTCAACTGTGGGGGGAAGGCAATTAACTGAACTGCATGTTTTTGGGATATGGGAGGAAACCGGAGTACCCGGAAGAAACCCACACACACACGGGGAGAACCTGCAAACTCCATGCAGATAATGTCCGGGATTCAAACACTGGGACCTAGCTCTGCAAAGGCCAGAGTGCTAACCACTGAGCCACCCTGCTGCCCACATTTGGCATATTTTACAAGTTCTGTTCCATAAAGCACGCTAGGTCCCAAGTTCCAGTCTTGGCAAGGACATGATCCGAATGAAGTTTGCAGGTTCTCCCTGTGTTTGTGTGGGTTTCCTCCGGGTACGCCTGATTCCTCCCACATTCCAAAAACATGCAGTTAGGTTAGTTGGCTACCCCCTAAAATTGACCTTAGACTGTATTAAAGATAAATGACTAAGGTAGGGACATTAGATTGTGAGCCCTTTTCAGGGACTGTTAGTGACATGACTATGGACTTTTTACAGAGCTACATAATATGTAGGTACTATAGAAGTACTGTTTAATAATAATAAAGCCAGACTCTAGGCCTTGCCCATCGGTTACAGCAGCTTTTCATGCAAGCTCCTTCAGTGGGGTGTTGGGCTGCCTGTGTATTACAGTGCTTAATACAGAATTTTTTTTTAAGCTGGGTAGGAAGAAATTGTAGGTGGGTGGCAGCCCAAATTATTTGACCCAGCTCTTCAGCAACCACCCAAAAACAGCCAGGTGAAAAGTGCTGGGTGGTGCACCCAGCTAAAAGGGGAGAACACTGTAATAGATCTGATGGGCAACCTGGCAGCCCCCTAAAGGAGAGAACAAGGCAGACCGTTGCTCATAGTAAGGTGGTGGTTTTATGTTGTCAGCCTGCAATAGGAAAGAACCTGATAGAACCTCCAGATGGGAAACAAATATTAATTGCTATGACTATACAAGGAGACTTGAAGTCAAAGCATAGCATGTAATGGGGGTTTACATACACTGTAACTCATATTGGTTCTCTTGCCAATTACAAAAGCCTCTTGAGATGGCAGTGCCATATATCCCACAATTAATATTATCCTAATCTCAGATAACAACATAACTGTAATCAATGTGACTTCAGCACTGACACAGGTAATTTGTTGTTGTAGGGTGTCACCATTGCTTCCCAGCATTCTTCAACAATCTTCAAGATCACTGATATATATCAGTCTTCGGAAGAGGAAAACAAAGTCTGTGAGATCTGTAAAGCAACGATTTATGCGTCTGCACTGTGGGCTCTGGATTCGAAGGAAGGTAAGATGATTATTGGGATTGCTGGGTCATATGATCCTTCCTATAGATAGCTGTGAATGTATAGGTAAATATTCTTACATACATTTGGAAGTGTCTGGCTTATGCTTCACCATTGCTTAAATCCTATGGCTCCATAACCCCCCAATACATAGAAGATGGGATACGGGGGCTAGGATAGACTACACTCTGTCCACTGTATGTCAATGTAATACAGCGCTATAAATTCGGGTAGTTTCTGTGCTTTTATTAAATTATTCCTTGTCTTCACTGGAATTCTCTCTTGCATTTTGCAGGCCGGTTACAAAAAGAAGCTGTGGAAGAAAAGTGCAGCCAGGAAAAAACGTCTAAGAGAAATAGTTTTCTGTAACAAAACCCAGAGCAAATTGCTTGATAAAATGACTGGTCCCTATTGGAAAAGGAGGAACTGGTATGTGAATGACCCTTACCAGAAATATCACGACCGCACCAATCTGAAAGTGTAGGACCAGCTTCCTGCTCACGTCTTTAATGTGTGTAATAAAATATAGCTTTGAGTAAACGTAGATGAGTTTATTCATATTCCTTTTTTGTGTTTTACACTCAACTTGAACCTAAAGTGTTTTTTAATATCCTGAACAATCACAAATGCCTATCCCACAAAACAGGTTCAGGCACTGTGGAATGGTAGACAAGTCTTTAGAGGTGAAGAATTGCCAGCAGCCTATTTCTGGGCTGCAATGAAGGGTAATTGCTTTCAGCGGGGCATCTTGGTGGATTTTTCTTTTTGTCCATATGACCTTGTTCTCTTCCTTTCTTATTGTTTGGTGGTTCAGTGTCTGACAGGTTGTGAATATGTAAATGCATATTTGTGAAAAAAAATATGTAACCCCCTCATTTTGATTTCTTACTTCCTATGCGATTCCACAACAGAAAATGTTTATAGTTGAAGAGGTTACATAGTTAGGTTAAAAAAATTCCATCAGGTAAAACCCTATAAGACATAGTAGATCCAGAGGAAGGCAAAAAAACACCTGGTACAATTTGCACTAACGGGGAAAAAAATTCCTTCCTGATTCCATAAGGCAATTGGGTGTTCCCTGAATCAACAGTCTATGTTGTCATTTATACTTTAATACCCAGTTATATTCTGTGCTTCTAGAAATCAAGCTTTTTCTTAAAGCACTCTATAGTAGTTGCTGAAAAGGAGCTGATTCCACATTTTCACAGACCTTACAGTAAAGAATCCCTTCCTCATCCCGAGCTTAAACTTTTTTCTCGAGTGCCCTCTTGCCCTTTGTAATGATCTCAAAGTGAATAATTAGGAAGAGAGTTCTCTATATGGACCATTAAAATATTTATACAGGGTGATCATATCCCCCCTTATACGTCTCTTCTCAAGGGAGAATAGATTCAGTTCACCTAATCTCTCCTCATAGCGGAGTTCCTCCATTCCTTTTATTAGTTTAGTTGCCCTTCTCTGCACTCTCTCCAATTTTACAATGTCCTTTTTGTGAACTTGTGACCCAAAGTGGACTGCATATTCCAGATGACTTGTCCTCTTAAACATGTTAATGCACTACCAATGTTAGCAAAAAAAATGCTCTTTGTAGGCAAATAGGTTCTCCCTTAACAGTCATGGCATTATAAAAATGAGGACCCAAATGGAAGTGCACAGAGGAAGGCAACATTACAATAAAATTTGTATCTTGCCTGAAGGGATACTGCAGACCTTTAGGGTACAGAGTTACCGCAATAGTGATGAATACTCCAAACCAGCAGTGTCAGGGGTATTGCATCTTAAAGAATAAACCGCAGCAGCAACCGCAAAAGAGTCATGAGTATTATCCAAGTCCTCTTTTTAGGTATTTAGGCCAAGAATGTCATAAGGGGTGCCTGCAAGTATTCAGTGGTAAGCAAGAACACGAGAAAGCATTACCATGTTGAAAATGGAGAATGCCATAACCCAATCATCAGTTATAAATGATTCATGAATGACTAAATGAGTATAAATGAGTGCAACTTGTAATATATCAGGAATGACATGAGTTTTTTCTCAGCCTTGGACACAGGTTTTCTAAACCAGTGTTTCATGGTTCTCCTCTAGTGGTCCCTTGAGCATTTAAAAATTTGTGCTTCTCAGGTTATTTTAACTGACACCATTGATCTGTTTTTGGCTCCATAAAGGTGTACGTCTTCCTGACCATCACCACACTAATGTGCTGCGGCTATAGTAATTATAGTAGAGGTTCCATGAAGACCTGAAAGTTATTTCAGGCCCCCCACCCCATGTTAAACGATCAAGAAAAATGCTTTAACACATTACTACATTCTGCATTTCCTCCATGTTGTCCGTTTTCCCTGTGTACTTACCACCTGAGCTTTAGCATTAGGCAAATCT
>NC_092860.1:143130472-143168575 GCF_032062135.1 Pyxicephalus adspersus
TAGTAGTGGGAACATAAAAACATGTTTTTCCTTTTGTATGATATGCTGTGCATGCTAACATTTCACATATTAACCCAGCCGACACAAAAGAGACTAAAGTCATCTTTTTTTTTTTATTGAATATTCTGGTCACACAAACAGTTCTTAATTCAATAAAAGCACAATATAACTTCCCATTATATTCTAGCAGCAAATAGCATCTCACTCTTATATAAATTATAGACATTGGGTTTATTTACACGTCTCTTGTGTTTAAAGTACAGCAAAAAGGGGGGTGAAACTTTTTTCAAACTGAATGACAGCAATTTCTTTTCTTAGCAAAAAATACAGGTTAAACTTTCTATTGGCTATGATCTTCACCAGACACCTCTGTAGTATTGTTTAGTTCTATACAACATAGAAGGGAAAAAAAATCACGACGTAGCTCTAGCAGGACAATCAAGAAACAAGGGGTTGATAGGTTGAGCTTTGTCTTTTTTTCTGGCAATAAATGGGATCGTGCCAAGAGGAAATAGCAAGAAATATACAATTTTACTCAACCGAGCAAAGATAATGCAGTCTTCTGTAGGGAATTTCAAAGAAACCTACACAGAATTAATAGTGCAGACAAGCTGATCAGAGTGAATCTCCCACACTTCCTGCTGCCCTTTGCATGAATGTATTTTTTATTGCACTCTCCTTGTGATAGTATTAAATTAGAAATGTGGTAAAATACTTTACTACTGAATGGCAAGGCTTACCTTGTGCCTCTCCACAGTGACCTACATGTGTGTTAAACAATGTAAACAGTAAAAAAGAAGCTATGTTGGGCATAGACACAAGGTCAGATGAAAGTGCAGGGACTGACCCCTGCTAAATGAATGTGTAATGGCTGATCTGTAAAAGTATCCCATCCTATGATGATAATGAAGGGGAAGAGCAGAGAGAAAGCTCCTGGATTCATATTATCTCAGTGCTTTGACTAGACTATGAAAGTCGTTTGATACCTCCTTCTCCAATGAACGTTCTGAAGAAAACCAACCAGTCCAGATGAAGTTGTCTATATCAGGCAACAGTCATCTCAACCCCAAATGTATGAATCAGACCAAAAAACAAAGTCACCGAAGTACAAGAGAGAGTTATGATGTTCTGCTTAGGAATTGATTTTTTTTTTTGTAGGATAATAAAAACATTTACGTCATCTCTTGCTTGGTAAGTACAAAAACCTATATGACCAGTTCTGGTGCTGGGCCAAGTATGGAGAACACAGGGACAGGAAAGTTTCTGGTCCATTGGCAGGGAATTTACATCTCATTATTGTCTTGGTGGAATTGACTATTAGGATGATCTTGATTTCCTGCATTCTCTCGGAGGACGGGAATAATTTCATCTTCTCACTTTTTATCAAATTCACTTTTATCAAATAAAAAAAAAGAAGAAAAAAATGAAAACTATGAGGCCACTCAGCTCTAGAGGAGCAAGCCTCTAACTTCAGAAGTAGATCTGCTTGGCATCTCCTGGACTCTGCTCCATCGGGCAATACGGGCATTTTAATCTACAGAAAGACATTTTAATTAAACATGGGAGTTAGAAACCACATATCAATTAGAAACTACAAAACGAAATAACAATAATTCAGAGCCAGAATTTAGTACACGGGTCAGTAAGAAGATTCTGTGTAGCTGCATTGCATTAACTGGGTTTTACACATTGCTATTTGGTAGGCAGCAAGTCTTCATGTCAGGTCACTGCTGACTGGTAGTGATTGCTTGAACCCCCAGAATTAAAGGTAACTTTTTTTTTTTTTTTTTTACTTTACTTCTGCTTTAGGATTAAACTACCGATTGGCAGAAGTACAGAAACCCACAAATCTGCAGCAAGACATCTAAAACAGAATTTCGTCTTACTTTCTGGCAATTGAAAACAACTTAACATTAGAAAAACTTAAAACAAGCATTAAAAAAAAAAAAAACTTTAGCCTTATAGCATTGGATTTGCCCCCTTTAGCAGAAAAATCTTTTTGAAGGTTCTTTGGAGGGGAAGCCAATTAACCTAACTGCATGTTTTTAGAATATGGGAGGAAACCGGAGAACACAGGGGAAACCCATGCAAACACGGGGAGAACCTGCAAACTCCATGCAGATAGTGTCCTGGCCAAGAATACAACCTGGGACCTAGCGCTGCAAAGGCCAGAGTGCTAATGGTTGTCTGCAAACTTTAGATCATATTCTCCGGGAGGATTTGGGTGTCCACTAACTTCTAGTCATGCAGTACAAACCTACTTCATAAACTAATACATAGACAGCACAAAAGTATCACAACACAAGTTCAGTTGAAGCTTATCTGGAAACCGGCCACCCCCACTACAAGGAGGACTTTGTACTGAGCATACAAAGGACCAACATTTGTAAACAAATAAAACGCCACTTACTTGCTACCGTTAAACATTTTATTTAGAGCATCTCTGGATATTATGTGTCCACAAACAAGTTTCATAGGAGGATTATTGTCTGTGGTTTGTTGACGAAGGATTGGACAGGCGAATATAGAATGGTACCAGCACTTCTTACCAAGGTCCACTTCAATCTGAAAAAAAAAAAAAAAAAAAAAATGAATTGTATGAGAGGACCATCAGTTGCTCATTTATATACACATTGGACTGTGTATTGACATTCATACAGGATGTTTTTTTTTTTTTTTTTTTTAAACTGATTGGTTATGCATTGGAAGGTTCCACTAACAAGGAAAAAAAATTCCCAGTGTCTAGGAAAAGGTTTGATTTTTTATATTAACACAAAAGTATCCAATTTTAATTACTATTGCATTAAAATGTTTAAAACTATGTTGGCTTGCAACTCTATCAGGAAGAAACATGATTGGCAAATCTATAGCCTGCAGAGCTACAATGCATACTGGGAAAGAATAATTACGAAAAGCTAGTGATGGTGTTGGGTCAAAATTTGCAATAGTTTTAGGGGGAAATTGAGGCAATGGGTCCTCATGGATGGCGCTAGACTAAAGAATGGAGATCTTTTTCTAAAGGCACTGGAGTATTCCATATTCCACTATAGTATTCCACTAGTATTCCACTATATAAAACACAATAATATATCCTGCTTATAAATGGTACTCACTGGCAATTCATCCTTCTGGTTCCACACTCCTGTGCACTGCCGTTGTTCAATTACGGCTTTTATGTTAATTAAGGCTGGAAGAGCCACACAACCAGCGGAGAAACTAAACAGGATAATTTAACAAAAGCAAATACATACATAATGTTAGATTTGACATTTACAGAACAAACTAAAAAAGCTGTCATACATATTGACAATCAGAAATAGACCAGTGGGCAAGGGTAGGCTTATCCTATACCAAAACCAGAAGCCATGGCTTGGTGGGGACCAGGTAAGCTCCTTTACAATTCCACTGCAATTGGTACTGAAGATGAACCCCAAGCCACTCTCAGAAATGCCACCAGGGAGGTTAAAACTAAAACCCCTTCTATTATTATTAAACAGTATTTATTTAGCGCCAACAGCGCTGCGTAATATGTTGGCGCTATATAAATCCTGTTTAATTATAATAATAACATAATATGCAGCACTGTACATTAAATAGGGGTTGCAAATGACAGACAGATGCATCTCTCAGTAAGGATAAAAGATATTTACCTAACACTGAGAGGAGATTCTACAGAGAGACCCAGCAGGGCGCAGGCATCCCGAGTAAAGATGTCACAGATGTCTGCCCACTGGTTGGCATCTAACAGATGAACATAAGGCGAGTTCTCTATACCCTGCCGGAGGTATACCAGGCTTCCCATAAGTACCTGAATGTCTACAAAACAGAGGAACAGGATTATTAAAGATACAGCTAATAATTCTATTATGTAACTTATTAATGTTTATACGTCAGAATCTTTACTACATAAATTCCTGACATGCCATAATATACAGCAACTGGGTATATATAAATATATATAATTTTTTTTTTTTTTTTTTTTAAAGAAAAAACTTTTAATCAATAACAACGTTTCCAATATTGTAACATGACAGCTAGTTGAAAGGTAAAAAAAAGGCTTCAGCAGGGGCAGATCTCTGCGAGACATATTTAAACAAAGACACTGTCTTTGAGCCAGAATCACAGTCCAGGCACTAGATGCTGAAAACTGGATAATGCTAGAACAAAAATGGTTCCATCCCACAGTTGATTCTTGTGAATGTTTAGTAGAAGCCAGCACAAAGAAGATTTAGTGGAAACACTGTGGTGGCTGTAGTTTGGCACTAGAAGTGTACTTCCTATTTAAATACACTCCGAAGGGTTGACAATTCCTACTCCTAAGCATTACATATAAAGAAGGAAAACAGTTTAAAATGACAATGTTACCTTTCTGGTGATTTAAAGCAAAAGGCTGGAAGTTTTTGGCATACTGCAGGGCCTCCCTTTGGTTGGCCGCTCCACCCATCAATAAACTAATAAAGTATAACCTGTGCAGCTTGAACTCCAGAGAGCTGTTCTGTGCCATCAGCATTTCCCTGTTTGACACGGCCCACCTAAGAAAGAAATAAAGAAGAAATGTAAGGCAAACTCCACTTCCAACACAGTTTTCAATAGTCATCCTATTGGTTTTCCTTTACTGGAATCATTATACTGGAATATTCTGTTCTTTTCTATCTTTTCACATATGGACCATCACAGGTCATGCCATCTTACCAAAATCTCTAGATTTAATATTAAACTGGATGAGAAAAGACCAACAAGCAATAAACTCTATACATCATGATTATGAAATACCCACTCCAATGCTGGTCGGAGAACTCGAACTTTTAATGCTTCCAATATTCGGTTAAGTTCCACAAACGGTTCTTTTTGGCTTGCGTCTATGGAGAGACCAGCTTCCTGAAATAGAGAAAAGTCAAAACTGGCAAACTAAAACATGATGAAAATATGTTTTTGCTAAAATTAGTGATAGGACAATGGACTTTGTCAAGTGCTGCATAAAAGGTCAGTGTTATATAAATACTGTGTAATAATAATATTATTAAAATGCCCAACTTGTAGAACCCAAAAACAACCCCCCCCCCCTCCTTATTAGGTAACGGGGAGGGAACCAATGCCACCTTGATATGTTGAAACTGTAGCTTTATGAACACTAGAATTTTTATTTAATACATTGCTACAATTTACATACCCAGGCTTCTTTCTTTGATGACTAAAATAGGTGCAACAGTGACAGACTGAGACTAAAGGGCCGGCTCAGTGTGTAGGAAGCAGATGATTAGAAGAGCCTCCCGAAATAGAATCCAACATTTTACACCCGATTACCAAAAGATTAAAAATAAACTTCCATTAACAGTTGTGCAATGAGAATATTTGTGTGTTGGATGGCTGTTTACAGGACACATTTACACAAGACATGACCCTGTACGATGCCTCAGACTTAATTCCAAAGCAAAGAGTAATGCAAAAGTGCCACCCTAATACAGAATTTAAAAGGAATGCTATGGTAGGATATGAGGTAGATGGCGATCCTTGTATTCTTCATGGCGCTCATAGTTTATGAACTGACCGACACAACATTGCTTTAATAGCCACCAGGCTACTACTATGGTCTCATCCTATATCCGGTACCTACATAGCTCGGAGTTTTTATAGAACCCATAGTCATGTCACTAACTCATGACAAACTCCATGAATAGTTTCCTGGTTGAGATTTATGCCTGGGACCCTAAAAGCAGTAGCTAGCCACTTACCTTTAAAGCTTAGATAAAAAATGGGGACAGGAAGGTTTACCATCAACAAAAAAAACATGGAGACTGCTAAAGTCTTGTACAGACAGCAGATTTCTGTTGCTGGAAACATGATAGTTTACCGTGACAGAAGAATAAATGAGCGCTGGACTGGCACCCCACTGTGCTCTCCTTCATAGAAATGACAGCAGGATGAAAATCCACCAGGATGAATTGTAGAACACCAGGGGACCGCTGTACACATGCTAGATTTCTGGCTGTGACTAAGACTACGTACACACGTCAGATGATTCACGTCCGATAATCGCCTCAGGGCTGATATTGGAAGAGAATATGGCGTGTGTACAGCACTTGTCGTTCATGGATCTGTCCTGGCGGATACACAAACTATGATAATGGAAGTGAAGAAGAGGGAGCACAGCAGGGTGCCACTCTGTCATTCTCCCCCCTCCATAGAACAGAATGGTGCTGTATGTACAGCACTCGTTCATGCATCGTGCAGTCTTTTGTTGTTGCCAAAGATCTTTTGCAATCCTTTCCAATGACAATTATTGTACGTGTACCCAGCCTTAGTCTACGTACACAGGTCAGATGATTTTTGGATAATACAAGCTGTGGGGCTCATCTCGGATGAGAATCTGGTATGTGTACAGAGGTCATCCGACGTCACTCACAGATCTGAGGATGAAAGACTGCAATAAAAGTGAAGGGAGAAGAGGGCAGCGGGGTGCTGTTTGCTCGTTCTTTCCTCTCCCCTCTCCATAGAGCAGATCGGTGCTGTATGGACAGAGCTCCTTCATTTATCTTTCAGTCGTTTGAACTGGAAAAGGATTGTTAAGATTTGTTCCAGCGACGATCGAGCTTGTGTACGCCTAACATCTATGTTCCTCAATCAGACAACAATTATCTAGCATGAAGCTTACCATGCCTACCCCTCTTCCTTTGCATAATAGTGTGGCTAGAAAACCACAAAAGACAAAACAGCAGCTGTAGTAGCACATTCATTTCAACCACTGGAGCCAAACACAGAGCACAGAGAGATATACCTTATCTATAGCCTTCCCCACTCTGGACACACTGCTGTGAATGTCTTTGTGGTCGGAGGCCAGCTTCTGCACGGTGTCCTTTATCCTCTTACAACACTGTGTTAATACCAGTGATAACGTTCCGGGGGGGGGGGCTGGGGAGATCTTTGTAGCAGTTTGTACACATGGAGGAGAGATATTCTTCACCAGTTTCTGGATCTCCACCACACACTGCTCTCTCATTAGTGACTCCTGAGCCCTGCATTACATACTCTGTGTCTGTTTAACATTCTCTTTGCATTTAACTTTCTGAACTTGGATTTTTCTGCTAAGGTCCACACCATACAGATCATGTTGTATTCATCCCCACATAGTAGCCATGTTTTTTGTACAGTACTCTCAAGTCCTCAAGTTGTAGCATGTAGGGATTTCTGTGCTTCACATGCTTTGGAATAAGGTCACCTGGCTGCCACAGGAAAAGCAACATTTTATTATTATTATTAATAAACAGGATTCATATAGCTCCAACATATTAGGCAGCGTTGTACATTAAATAGGAATATTGTAAATGACTCAAATCTGTAGGAGTATAAAGAATCACTACTTTTCCGTGTTAATGACTGTGACCACTTCTCACTGTTCCAAAATTAATTTTCTACCACTCTAGACCTCGAAGTATGATCAGCTCCAGCTTGCTGCCTAACAAATGCCATTCAATGTGTTTACACCCCTGACCATGATGATTTCAACCTTTGAAGTATAGCTTGTATCAGGAATGTGGCCTTGCAAATAGAACTATAGAGGGATTCTCACACTATTTTACATGATCATTTCTTATTATTCTCCCCAACAAGCCATAGTCACTTCCCACCCTGTACTTCTCCAAAAACACCTTCCACCATTTCCCATTATTTTGATTGGTAATGCCAGCATTACTATTATGATTAATATTAAACAGGATTTATATAGAGCCAACATATTACGCAGCGCTGTACATTTAATAGGGGTTGCAAATGACAAACAGATACAGACAGTGACACAGGAGGAGAGGACCCTGCCCCGAGGAGCTTACAATCTAGTAGGAGGGGGAAGTAACACTCAATAGAGTGGAGATATGGAATGGTGGGCGAGTAGTGACGGTTTCAAAAGACAGAGGAAGACAGGTAGGCGAGTTTGAAAAGATAGGTTTTAGGGCTCTTTTAAATGAGCAGAAGGTAAGAGCAAGCCGATTAGGATGAGGAAGACCATTCCAGAAAGTCGGGCGGCTCTAAAAAAAAAGCCTTGTAGCCGTGTGTGTGATGAGGTTATGAGTGAAGAAGTCAGTAGTAGGGTGGCTGGGGGAGTATTTTTTTTACCAGGAAAGAAATGTAAGTGGGACAAGAGCTGTGTAGGTATTTAAAGGCAAAGCACAGGAGCTTGAATTTGATTCCAAGGTGAAATGGAAGCCAATGGAGAGAACTACAAAGAGATGCAGCAGAAGAGGAGCGGAGGGAAGGATGGATGAGTCTGGCTGCAGCATTCATAATAGATTGTAGAGGAGAGAGTCGGGTTAGTGGAATACCAGAGAGGAGGATGTTACAGTAGTCCAGGCGAGAGATGATGAGAGCATGTACAAGGAGTTTGGTGGTCTCTTGAGACAGGTAGGGGTGGAATTTGGAGATGTTGCGCAGGTGAAAGTGACAGGACCTGGAAATGTTCTGAATATGGGGGCTAAATGGAGGAGGAGGAGGTTACAGAAGTGGGAAAGATGGATAAGTTTTCCAAATTTCTAGTTTGCCTTTGCTGAGCTTTTTAACATTGACATAACGTTCAGATCTCAGGGTCCCCTCCTGTATTTATTATATACACAGATCACAGTACATTAGCATGGTGATCAGTGGGAAGAATGTTTGGTGGATTGGCTTGGTGTAGATGGTGAATGCAGGG
This sequence comes from Pyxicephalus adspersus, assembly GCF_032062135.1. Taxonomy (NCBI): domain Eukaryota; kingdom Metazoa; phylum Chordata; class Amphibia; order Anura; family Pyxicephalidae; genus Pyxicephalus; species Pyxicephalus adspersus. Next base: position 143,139,153 of record NC_092860.1, read on the forward strand.
ACTGTCTGTGAGCTGGCGGCTCTTAAGGTCACTGGTCAGCAACCTTTTTTGGTCCCGCGAACCACTTAAATTACCGGCTCCAGACTACGCATGCCCGGGCAGCCATGTGTCACTCAAACTGGGTGAAACCTCCCCCATGATGTCATGGTGCCGGACCCTACCCAGTCTCCCATGGCAGATCCGAGTCTGTGATGGGAGAGTGCCTGGGTTGTGTCCAGAGACAACCCGACCTTCCCTGAACCAGGAATCTGTATGGGGGACATGGTCTGCGGCCCTTGCCAGAGCCATGGACCACCAGTTGGCGATCGCTGCCCTAGATGACTTCAGATAAAAGTTACACACAGAACTTTTAGCACTGTTATCTTTCTTCAGTTTTAGGCTGGGTACACACGTGCAATGATTCTCATCTGATAATCGGCTCAGGGCTGATATCGGACGAGAATCTGGTGTGTGTACAACGCTCATCGTCCATCATCCGAACGACCGTCCTGGCAGATCCATGGGAGACTAACGATTGTAATGGAAGTGAAGGGGAGAGTGCGCAGCGGGGTGTCGCTCCATCATTCTCCCACTCCCCTCTGCATAGAGCAGAATGGTGCTATGTGTACATCGCTCGTTCATGCACGGTGCAGTCGCTGGATGATTATTACATACATAATATTATTATTATTGCACGTGTGTACCCAACACATTGTAACAATAATGATGAATGCGCCAGGCCATTGTTCTGTGCTCTATTCCCAGCTGTCCCGGGCCACTCACAATGAAAGGCCCAATGGCAGCAAACATTTACACTCTGCTGGAATAACAATGGCAATTCTAATAATAGCACAGGAATTCACAACAAATTTTGAAAAGGAGCAGAGAATAATATTAATATACAGAGAAGGCAGAAGCTTTGTTACACATTTCCTGTAGCTGTATATATCAGAACGGCTGCCCTCCCCATACAAATAATCAATAGGGATTCAACAGCAGGTCATTGGAGCTTAGGAGGAGGTCAAATGCAGGTCAGACAAGGAATTGTCTATAGAGTGAGATTATTATTATTAAACAGGATTTATATAGCACCAACATATTACACAGCGCTGTACATTAAATACGGGTTACAAATGACAGATATAGGAGGGGGAGGGGACCCGGCCCTGAAGAGCTGACAATCTAAGACGTGAGGGAAGTAACACACAATAGGAGGGATGTGCCGGATTATGCCATGGCACATATGCATGTTTTTTTATTACAAGAGTTGGGGTGAAATTGATCGCCAGGGTTATAATGGGGCACAGGAATCATCTTGGATAATGGTGGATTTGTGAGGCTGATGACAGGTCCTCTTTATGATCTGGCACTGTCACGTGGTAATGATCTGGTTGTTGTTGGGGTCACAGAGCAGCCACAGTGGACAATATTTGTTGGTTGGTTGGTTGGGGACTCCCCTCCCCCACCTCTCCGGCCTACTCCTTACCCGAAGCCTGCATGATCTCCCTCCGGAGGCCGCCCGCATAGTCGATGAGCTCCTCCAGGCTGCGCTCGCAGTGCTGCCCATAGCCGGAGAACTTCTGCAGCACCTTATCCAGCTCCCGCTCCACCGTCACACACTGCTCCATATCCCCGGAGGACGGAGCGGCCTCCTCTTCCTCACACACGGCCGGCCTGCACCCCGCCAACACAACGCGGACAGAAAAATAATCAAAGTCAACTTCCCCCTCAAACCCGGGGCCCCCACCCGGCTCCGGTCCTTCAAATCACCGCCGCTTGTTTTTGTTTTTAACGGAGCTCAACATTGACCTGTTTTACTAAGACTACTCCATTACAAATCAGAGGGGGGACATCAAATAAATCAGAAAGTCTTAAGCGAATGTATTACAAAAAAAACGCAAATTTAACACATCATTGCCTATTTTAAAAGTGCTGATCGTATATTATTTCTGAGATGCGTTTTTATTCCTGTGTCGATACAAAACATAGCAGCCGAACAGTCAATAAACCCTGCGTCAAGGAACAACAAATGGTATATTCCATGTAGTGACGTCACGATTGCTTACTCCAAGCTCCCAGTTACGATTGAGCTAAGGCTGTTTTTTTTTTTAATATCCGGGTCCTGGTTGTTGTTGCTGGGCGGGACTTCAGAAACTGCCTGGAGGAGACGTCACCAGGAGGCAATTGTGTCCTCTCAATGGAAGCCATGTTGGAGAAGCCAAATAATTAGAAATGTAAAAACTTTATTTTATAACCAGAACCACAAAAAATAAAATAATTTTAGCACATTATTGTACATGTATTACATAAAGTTGAATTTGAAATGGGTGAGAGGGTCACATGATAGGCCACACCCCCCCAAGTGTACCAGACTCGTGTTCATTACCGCCTTGTTTTCATGGTAAAAAGTAAAACTTTATCAAAACTTTAAATAACTGCAAACAGTTTATTAAGGGCAGAAGAAACATACCGACACGTCTCTTCTGCAGTAAAGAAGTTTTATTTGCCCATTTGCAATTATTTTGGCCTTGTGCAGCCCATGTGCTACTCCCATGCATAAGCGCTGGAGGATTTATCCTGGCACAGCCAATGAAAACGTCCGAAAATCCCTAACCTGCCAAAAGATGGGGTGCAGATCTCAATTCCGTGTAAATGCCGATTGGACGAATTAATATTAATCACCAAACTTTATTTTTGGTTTATTTTTCCCCCCTCCATCCTATTCCAAATACTTGTGATCTATGTGACCCTCTCCAGCTGCATCCTCTGGGCCTTTACATGTGGCATTGCTTTAGTCCATGATAGTGCTGACAACATAGGTGCCCAATTCAGATTGAGTTGTCACCCTGTAACAGTACATATCCAAAGATCTTTATTATTATTATTATTATTATTAATAATAATAATAATAAACAGGATTTATATAGTGCCAACATATTACGCAGCGCTGTACATTAAATACGGGTTGCAAGTGACAGACTAATACAGGCAGTGATACAGGAGGAGAGGATCACCTGGCATTATTTTAATGAAAGCTACAGATTTAATGGGATTGGACATGTATAAATGACCTGAACATGAGTTTTCATGAGGTTTGAAGAATTGGATTTACATTATCATCAATAAAATATTATGTATAATAATAATAATATGCTTTATTTGTTTTTTTTGTTTTCTTTATTGGCTGATTATACTAACGTGTGCTGCTATCATTGTACAATAATAATAATAATTACAGTCTTGGATTGGTCATCATACTCCCACTCTTTCTGGCTGCCCCTCCAGCACTACTCTCTCCTCTATGATTCCCCTTCAGTCCCATCTCGCTCAGAGCTGAACTCTATGGTTTGTCCCCGCCCCTTCTCTCGCAGATACACACAGAGCTCGGGTCAGGGGTCGCTGTGACGTCACTGCTGTCTTGTCGCTCAGCTGATCGGTAAACAGGCGCAGCGGTGACAGCTCAGAGCGGGGGATGGAGCGGGAGGTCTCGCAGAGAAGCGCCTGAGCCACCTCTCCTGACACCGATCAGGTAGGTGTTGGGAAGAGGAGGCGGCTCGTACTGTGACCTGTTGAGGGACCCCGGGGCCCTGGAGGAATCGTGACCAGCCCCTGCTCCCCTCATAGCACCTCCGGTAGCAGATAGCTGTCAGTGGGCCCTGACTGAGACTGCCATGGCATTAGTTATGATGTAATGCTGGGATGTTGGGGCTGTGGAAATTGCTGGATTTGTATGGCTGACCAGCTCTGACAATAAGGTATAGCCCGTCCTAAGCAAAATGTGTGTTGGGTCTGGGTTAGAACCTCAGGATAGAAAGTGCATGGAACAGAGATCCCTGGAACAGCAATACAAATATTGTCCGACTCCTTTGTCGCATTTCCCTGACTTCTCTGTCGCATTCTCCTGTTACCTGTCTCCTCTGTCTATTCCCGTCCCTCCGACTCCCCCCGTCGCAGTTCCCTGACTCCTCTGTAGCATTCCCCCTTCCACCGGACCCCCCTGTCACATTCCCCCATCCCTCCAACTCCAATCTCACATTCCCCCGATTCCCCTGTCCCATTCGTCCATCCTTCCGACTCCTTTGTCGCATTTCCCCGATTACCCTGTTGCTTTCCCCTGACTCCCCTGTCGCATTTCCCCAACTCCCGTCACATTCCGCCGTCTCTCCGACTCCCCTGTCGCATTTTCCCAATGCTCCTGTTGCATTCCCCCATCCCTCCAACACCCCCGTCCCATTCTTCTGTCCCCTGACTCCCCTGTCGCTTTCTCCTGTTCCCCCTTCCCCCTACTCCTCTGTCGCATTCCCCTGTCCATCCGACTCCCCTGTTGCATTTCCCCAACTTCCCTATGGCATTCCCCCCCCCCCCCCCCCCCCCCCGGCTCCCCTGTCACTCCCCCGTCCCCTCTGTCGCATTTCCCCGACTCCCCTGTTGCATTCCCCCATCCCTCTGAGTCCCCTGTTACTTTTCCCTGACTCCCCTGTCGTATTCCCCATCCCTCCTACTCCCCTGTCGCATTCTCCTGTTCTCTCCCCCTAACTCCCCTGTCGCTATCTCCTGTCACTGTCCATCGTCACTCTAACTCTTCATCCTCTGCTCCTCTTATCCTTCCTCTGTCCCTCTGACTTCCCTATTGCAGTCCTCCATCCTTCTCACATCACAATGCTTTCCACTTTTTTTTTTTTTTAGAATCAATATTTAAAATTCACGTTGTATGATTTCTATATGTATGAATGTGTTAATTTATTTGTACCAAGTTCCTAGCTCTGCGTTCTCCTCTTGTCACAGTACAGACTCTCGGCAAACAATCATTAAATTCATCCTGTGTTTATACAATTCTTTCCTGCCCCAATGCCGCAGCTTTACACCATCATAAATTAAATGACACCGCTGTTCTTCTAGTCCTAGTTCTGGAAAATACCTTTCTGCTGGAAGCTGCCTGCCAGCTGTTCTTCTTCTTTATAAAGGTTCTTTCCAACCAACCCTAAAGTTTATGGGCCAGTTCACATTAATCAGGTGCGCTGATATACAATTCACCCCTGCGTGTCACAGTAAAACAGAATATTCCATTGATAAGACGACCTAATACACCACGCAGGACCACAAATCTCTCCTGTGGCTTTTCAGTAATGTGTTATACAGGAACGTCATCCATGGAGGTGTCTGGTACATCGGACGGCACCACAGCTTACCAGTGCACTTCATTGTGCTTTATATTACCTTTATAATGAATTACACTACTACAATGCACCATCATGATAAATAAATCTGTGGTGCACTAATACAAGTGGTCTGAAGCCTTGGGAGTTATAGAACACAGACTACCTTCACCTGTTCAGTTTTACACTCTTTATGGTGCTACAACAACCTTTATGTCAGGGGTGTCAAACTCAAATACACAGAGGGACAACATTCAAAACTTTGACCAAGTCGCTTGCCAACCTTGAAATTTATTGAAAAAATTGAGGAAATGTTTCCTTCTCATTGGATATAAACCCTTTTCATACGGTAACAGAGGTTTTGCTTCACATTCAATCAGAAACAAGCGTATAATAGAGAAAGAGGCATAAAACATTTTTTATTTATTAAAAAGTCTTATGCCTCTTTCTCTATTTGTGGCCTTCTGAGTTAAATTTCAATGGTAACCTTTTTGCACAAGCTAACAATAATAATACCAATATTCTTCTATGAAAATCCAACCATTCAAGTCCATACCTTGGAGTAGCAAGGAAAAGTACAGCTGAGGGGGAGTGCTGGAAATGCCAGACGTGGCCAATGCGGAGCTAAATCTTATAAGTGGCCCGCCGCTGAAACTTCCTCTTCAATGAAATAGTGCCGCTACCAAAATTCCCGCCATTATTTGCGTCTATAAAACAGTCCAATGCGGGGCCACGCATAGGCAGGAAGCTCGCTGGTCTATAGACGCGAGTGATGCCAGGAATTGTGGTAGTGGCGCTATTTCAATGCACCGACGGGCCAGCTGCAGTTCAAATTTAGGATTCCTTTGGGGTCCAAAAAAAAAAAAGATGTTGGGGGCCAGAATTTGTCACCCCTGCTTTATGTGATATAAAATGCCACTTCTGTGAAGTTTCTCACAATTAGATTTGCTTTCGATTCTTTGGAAAGCTGAATGTGATTGGTGGTTCAGGGATTAGTAAGTAAACTATCACTGTCTTCCTTCTGACCCTTTACAGTGGTCCTAATGTGAAGTTAATGAAAGAAAACGGTAAAGAGAACCTGTTGGACTGTAAAATGAAATAAGGTAGCATCACCATAACCAATTATAAAAGAAATAAACTTCAGAATAAATCTTTAGGCTGTCATGCAGCACATTAAAAACTTGTTTGGCATGTTTGCTTTAAAGGAAGGAGGAAACACTGAGCCTTCCATTGTTTAATTTACCTTCTGGAACATTAGCTACCCGGTGCTTGTGCTGATCTGCTGACTTCTATAGTCACTGGGCTAGAACTAGTATGCAGGATTTATGATATTGCTCCAGCTTTCCAGATTCTCCGTATACCAGCCCATCCAGAAGAGTATTCAGGAGGTCGGCAATGGTCGGAATTTTCATATTTCACCAATATTCTTACTTTATAAAAAAGCGTAGACAACTCTTTTATGTAAGGTAACCATAATTTATTTATTTTTAAACAAAAAGTGAAGCCCCGTCCCCTTGTCTTTAGTACCGCAGCAATAAAGACAGAATGGGAGCGCAGAGCCTCCTGGGATACCTACACAACGCATCCCAGGAAGCTTCTAGCTGCCGGCATGCAAACTTTTTTTTACATTTTTACTGTAATAGGAAAAAAAATTCATTTAGAGCCGGCGACATCAATCGATTTGACGTAACGTAGCCAGAATAGGGGGGAAGATGGCAGCACTTGGTGCTTCCCCTGCGCCAGTTTCCAGGGCAGCACGGGACCCAAACTAGGACCGGCTCTGTGGAACTAAAGGTGAGGATGATGGGTTTTTTTTTGGTTTATTTTCACTTTAAGGGCAGAAATGAGCAGAAAGTAGAAACAAGACGAATAGGAGGAGGAAGACCATTCCAGAGAGTCGGGGCAGCTCTAAAAAAAAAGTCTTGGAGACGTGTGTGATGAGGTTAGGAGTGAGGAAGTCATTAGTAGGTCATCGGGGGAGCAGAGAGCGGCTAGGGGAGTATTTTTCTATCGGGTCAGATAGTTAAGTGGTAAGACTGTGGAGGGATTTGAAGACAAAGCACAACATTCCCAACAACATATTTGGTTTGTGGCATTTTTCTGCATTGTCTTAGTGTAAAATGAATGGCAGCGCAACATCTTTTTGCATGTAACATGCATTGAAAATGTATATTGGCACTTATTATTCAGGTTTAGAAACACCTATTATTACACAGTATTTATATAGCACCATCGTATTATACAGCGCTGTACAAAGTCCATAGTCATGTCACTAACTGTCCCTCAAAGGAGCTCACAATCGAATGCCCCTACCATAGTCATATGTCATTAATGGAGCCTAAGGTCAATTTTTAGGGTGAAGCCAATCAACCTCACTTCATGTTTTTGGGATGTGGGAGGAAACCCACGCAGACACAAGGAGAACCTGCAAACTCCATGCAGATCGTGTCCTGGCTGGAATTGAACCTGGGACCTAGCGCTGCAAAGGCCGGAGTGCTAACCCCTGAGCCACCGTGCTGCTCTCACTTCAAGTTTTATTTTGAAATGGGCGTGCTCTGCTAGCTTAAGCTGTGTACACACGTTCAATAATTGTCGTTGGAAAGGATCTTTCATGGTCCTTTCCAAAAGACTGAACGAGCACTGTACATACAGCAGCGATCTGCAGTATGGAGAGAGGAGAACGATGCAGCACCCTGCTTTACTCTCTTCACTTCACTTTCATTAAATCTTTCGTCTTTTGTGTTTTCGCCAGGACGGATCCATGAACAACAATCGCTGTACACACGGCAGATTCTCATCCGATATCAGTCCTGAGGCAATTATCGGACGAAAATCATCTGACGTGCGTACATATCCTTACAGTGTGAACTTTCACTGATGTCCTCAGTTCTCAGATTAACATGTGTGAACCAATTGTCGGTTCCCGAACATGTAAACACCATGACAGTATCATGCACTCACATGTATGCCGGAGGTTGGTTATCAATCAAACACCTACAGCCAGCATTTATCACCATGTCCCTTTCTGTCTTCATGAGACACAAAGCCTAGTAGGCAGATATTTGTTTTTTTGTTACTTGCATACCTTCTAGGTAAATCAGCAAGCAGCAGCTCATCGTCCTGACACGTGAATCAATAGGTTAAATGTTGTCTAATTATCTCTGTGCTGGAGAGTCTAAGCAGTTTATTAAGTCAGAATCTTTATAAAGCTCTGGCATCCTGTGAGTTTCTGAAGTTTCAGTTGGTACTAACACACTTTGCTTGTTTTTTTTTATTTAGGGGAGGGCACCAAAATACCAGAACTGAGTAGACCAGCAAGATGTGGCTCAAGCTGTTTCTGCTGCTTCTCTACTTCCTAATCCTCTTCGTACTGGCCAGATTCTTTGAAACAATAGTATGGTACGAGACGGGCATCTTCGCCAGCCAACTGGTGGATCCAGTGACCTTAAGCTTCCACCAGCTAAAGACCATCCTGGAGTGCCGAGGCTTAGGGTATTCGGGTCTTCCAGAGAAGAGAGATGTGCGGGAATTGGTGGAAAAATCTGGTAAGGCCAGCTGATGTTTGAATTTTATTATCATATAAATAACAAAACAATATATTGACACACGATTTCTTCTTCATAGATATTAATCTATATCCATCAAATAGTAAGAGTATGTAAATAGGATCAGATAGGGGTTTTTCTTTCCGGGAAGGTAACTTGCACAGGAAAATCCGGTAATTGTCAGGCCATATTGGAGGACTGGTTTAGAGAAACTTGTACAATACACACGGTAGCTGCCATCAACTACCATAAAGGTGGTTAGGGTGGTTAAATGTGTCACCATTTAGGCTACGTACACACGTCAGATGATTCTTATCCGATTATAGCCTTGTTCATGTATTCGTTCTGGTGGATCAACACAAGATCCTAATGAAAGTGAAGGGGTGTTAGCGCAGCATGGTGCCTCTCCATCGATCTCCCCTCTTCATAGAGCAGAACAATGCTGTATGTACAGAGCTCGTTCAGTCTTTTGTTGTTGGAAAGGATTGTGAAAGATCTTTTCCAATGACAATTATTGCATGTGTGTACTCTTATTAAATAAATTACCTGGAACAAGTCTGTGCTTATTATTTATCTGATGCCGGATCTGCACATACTTCATCTGGGTAAATAAATCCCCAATTTAAAGTGGAAATAAAATTCCACTTTTAGGTTTGTATGATCAGGAAGATTGCAGTTGCAGAAAGAGACAGACAATGTCCATTACTATTATTATTACACATTATTTATATAGCGCTGACATATTACGCAACACTTTACAAAGTCCATAGTCCTATCACTAACTTTCCCTGAAAGGGGCTCACAACTTAATGTCACTACCATAGTAATATGTCATTATCACAGTCTAAGGTCAATTTTTGGGGGGAAGCCAATGAACCCAACTGCATGTATTTGGAAACAATCTGCAATAACAAGACTTACCCGTCTGTTTGCGCCAGGTTTATGACAAAAAGCTGAGCTACACATGCACAGCGCCAGCTTCAGTCGTTAGGAAAACCTGGCATTCCTGGGTTTCCTTGTGCCAGGATGATGTATGATTATTTTTATTATTATATATAAATTATTATATATAATTTTTTATATATATATATATATATATATATATATATAATAATTATATATAATTATATATTATTATACATCCTGAAATATTGGCATCACCTAAACTGATCTGAGAGGCACAAATTGATCAAGGAACCATGGGACCCTGGTTGAGAAACACTGCAGTGTTCTCCCCAGCCCCTTTTAGCCAGATGCCCCATCTTTTACTTTTCAGTAACCACCTGGCTGTTTTTGGAGAGGTGGGTCACAAAAGAGTGGCTCCCACTCGCCTACAATTTCTTCCCACCTGGCTTAAAAAAATTTCTGGGTTTAACACTGCATTGGTTTAAAAAATCTCACATTGCAGATATACAGCTACATCCTAGACAAATATTGCAATGTTTTAGGGTTTCAATTAACATTTCTAATTGTTTCCTATCAGATAGAAAATATTTTGTATTCTCAATATGTTTTAGTTAAAAAAGCACAGGGATGCATTGTTTATTAAAAATCCTCCTAGACATTTCCAACACTCAATCCACATATGGAATGACTTTGTTATCCCAGCTGTTTTGTTTTTCTCCTTTCCTAATTGATTCCTGTTAGGACTGTGGGATTCCTTTTTCAACAAAGTTCCAGTTTTTGTAGCCACATACATTTAAAATGTCAGGTATTTGTATTGCTTTTCATTAGAATCAGTTATGTAACTCCACTTACCACGTAAACTACAAATGCTGCTACTCAGATCAATGTAAAACTAGCAATAAGGCAGAAAGTTGAACATGGGACAATATATAGTGCAGAACAAAAGTTTCCATGCACATTTTCTCACTAGACAATAAAAACAAAGCTAAAACAAACTATTTCCCACTCATTTGTATGCATCTTGCACAATTTGTGTTTGTGTCTATATTCATGTGAAATTCATATCAATATCCCCATAATTATTTTCCAACAATTTATTTAAAAAGTATTTCTAAATGTGCTTTAAATGTTTCCACAAGACAGCTGGATTATAAATTAAGCTCCCTTTTGTGTATTCCTCAATGAATTTATTGTGGATTTTTTTGTGATATTGAGTATACTTTCCTAAATCCTGATTCAGTATTGTGTCTTTCAGGTGATCTGATGGAGGGAGAGCTGTACTCTGCCCTGAAGGAAGAGGAGGCATCAGAAGCCGGCTCCAGCACTAACTTCAGTGGAGAGATGCACTTCTATGAGCTGGTGGAAGACACAAAAGATGGCATATGGCTGGTGCAGGTAATTGGTATTGGTGTCTGTGTAGATGTCTGCTTTGTGTAAATGCTGGTAAGTAAATTTCCTTCTGAATGTTTCAGTTCTTAATGGACTCAGACATCAAAGATCTGTAAACTTTGTAAACCAATCAGACTGTGTCCCCTTGAACAATCCTCCTGGCATGGTACTAAGTGGGAGTAAAAAATGCCCCAAGGGGGCAGTCGCTTTATTGTGACCCCGCTCTTCTGTAACGTCCCAAAAACAGCTGGGTGGTTACTGAAATGTTCCAGGTGGTGCACCCAGGTAAAAGGGGCTGGGGAGATCATTCCCATTGTTGGGGTCAGTGGGCAGAATGGTGCCCGATCATCTGTGTGATTGGGAAGACTAGCACCCCATAATTTGTATCAGTGTGGGGAATGGCTCCTTATCGTTGTGAACAATGAGAGGAATGATGCCCCATTGTTCCTATTAGCAGGTGGAATAGTGCCTTATCATTGTATTGGTGGGAGGAATACTGCCCCTTGGTTGGTAGCAGTTGAAGGAATAATGGCTCATTGTTGGTGTGAATAATGCCTTATCGTTGGTGTGAGCGGGAGGAATAATGCCCCGGCATTGTTATGAGCGGGAGGAATATTGCCCCATCGTTGGTGTGAGGGGAAGGAAATAATGCCCCATTGTTGGTGTGATCAGGAGGAATAATGCCCTTTGGTTGGTGTGAGCGGGAGGAATAATGCCCGATCGTTGGTGTGAGCGGGAGGAATAATGCCCGATCGTTGGTGTGAGCGGGAGGAATAATGCCCCGTCGTTGGTGTGAGCAGGAGGAATAATGCCCCGTCGTTGGTGCGAGCAGGAGGAATAATGCCCCGTCGTTGGTGCGAGCAGGAGGAATAATGCCCCGTCGTTGGTGTGAGCGGGAGGAATAATGCCCCGTCGTTGGTGTGTGCAGGAGGAATAATGCCCCGTCGTTGGTGTGTGCAGGAGGAATAATGCCCCATCGTTGGTGTGAGCGGGAGGAATTATGCCCGATCTTTGGTATCAGTTGTAGAAATAGTGTCCCATACTAGTTTATCATCTAACGACGGCTTGTGATATCCAAGACCTGGCGCCAAGTCTGGCGAGCAGCTGTACCGATCAAGTAGAACATTTCTGTCATGACTTCTCATTATCCTCTACCATTTGTCCGTGTATTGAATCTGTATTAGTGTCCTAGAACAGAGGGAATGAAAGCTGTCACTCCACACATGATTTCCTTTTAACTGTTATTGTTGTTTCATGAGTAAAACAAATAATCAATATGCCCAACAAAGTTTAAATAGACAGCAAAACAATTGCTCATCCAACAATCTAATCTTTTCACAATAATCCCCATTAGATGTCATTAGATGTTCATCCTCTTTGTATGGGAACTTTAGGACGGGTAGCTGGGTGCACTGTGTGGAGAGCGTTTAAAATGTGTTATTGGTTTACTAATAAGTAAATATGTTCCTTGTAAATGGCCTGCGTTTTCTGGACTGTGAGCATTGCCTCATGTTGTGGGTGGTATTTATCTCTATTGTCTGCACGTATGACTAATATTATTTTATGCATATTTGTTTGCATGCAATGCAATACACACAGCTGTTGGATATAGCAAATTGTACATCAAGTTTCATTTTGGCAAGCACACAGAAATGTATCCATAAAATTCCCTGGGAACCTGTCTGACCACATTGTACAGAACTATTGTTAATCCTGTCCAGGAGCAATTCATGGTAATTTATAGCTGTGCTGTTAGCTTAACAATACAATGTTTATAATTATATGAGCCTGCCCTTTTCATTGTGCACCAAGGATGGAGAAACTGCCATACACAAGGTAGGTCATAATTCTGGTGTCCGGTACTCTGTGACATTAGGTAGACTCAGCATCCAGGCATTGATTTTATCTTCCCCACCTCTTAGATTGTAAGCTCTTCTGGGCAGGGTCCTCCCCTCTTGTATCACTGTCGTTTGCAACCCCTATTTAATGTACAGCGCTGGGTCATATGTTGGTGCTATATAAATCCGGTTTATTATTAATATTAATAATAATCTCTTTGGGAACTCTGGCATGTCTAATACTACCATATCTTACACCACATCGTGATACCACAAGGTCTTGACTTCAGAGACTAAGCTATGTACATCTACCTGTTCAATAAGAACATTATTTATTGGCCACTGTGTCACTCTCACCAGACATAGTGAGTAGGAAGACCTTCATTCCAGGGATGGCGCTAGTCCTGAAAAGTCAGAGGCTTGTCGGTAATAAAAGATTTAGTGACAACCAGGAATCCCACAGAAATGGCTTTTCTGGGTAAGCATAGTTATTACACATGTCTGCTTTTAGGTTGAACCTTTAAAACTTTATGACATTTAAAATTGCATTGCATGCTGTACGAAACAACTGTTATCATTTGTATTTGTTGAACGGTTCTTTAATAAAGAAATATTGAAGTTAAAATTGCATTGCAGTGCTTATGAAAATGTATAGGATTGCATAGTAAATATATATATTAGAGAGAGAATAGAGCTGCAAAATTCAGTGCGAATGTGTGGATTTAATTTTTAGCCACATTAATGGATTCACAATGTCTAAAGTGGAACATTGTGCGACCTAAAAGAAGCAGCGGGAGCAAAGGTAACATAGTGGACAGAATTCTAGACTCATCAATGGAGGAAGGGTGGTAGATGTGTATCATAATGTGCAAGTTTGCTGTGGATACTTGCTCATTATGGAGCCAAAAATAAAATAATGTGTGTGTGTGTCTGACATTCACTGAAACATTCCCTGATTAAGAATGTTCCAGGTCCATGTGTTTCAATGGCTGTAATTGATCCTCCACCATGTAATATTTTTTAGAATACTTTTCTATACATACAGTGTATGTTTTACACATTTTTACATTGTAAACATTGTCACGTTTACTGACCCTTTTAAACTATGTACATCAAATACCAAATTCAAGGTTGCTGTTTATTGGTTTTTAGGTTGTTGCACATGATCGAAGTCCACTTGTGAGTAAAGTTCACTGGGAGAAGATGGTGAAGAAAGTGACCAAGTTTGGCATCCGGACAGGGACTTTCAATTGTTCTAGTGACCCCAGGTGAGTAGAGACCACTGTACATCAAACTTCTTAAAGTAAAACAATAATTTAAAAACAAAAAATTGCGAACAGGAAGGTTGTATATTGCAGAATGGGTAGGCCATGTTCTTTCTTCAATAAAATACACTTAACTGCCTCTGTGCAATTTTTTTCTATAATGTACAATGAGATGCATATGTGCGGCATTCCTGGCATTCTCGGTTGACAGAAGATAATTAAGTTCTGCTGAATAGTCAAGTAAGTCACCTGTCCCTTCTTCAATAAACAACGTGGCTGCTTGCAGTTCTTCTTTAATGTCATTCTGCTTTAATATGATTTCATTTATTTTTAGAGCTGACATTTTATTAGAAATGGTGATTCTGATTGTGGCACTGTAGAGCAGTGGTCCCCAACCTTTTGGACCACTAAATCTATGGACTCTGGACCGTGCATGCCTGGGGAGCCGGGTGTTACTCAAAGGGGAAGAAACTTCCCTCATAGTGACATCATGATGCCAGAACCAGCCCCTCTCCCATCACAAGTCTGTGTCCACCGCCCTGAGCCTGCAATGCATACAGGATACATGGTCCGCAGCACTGTCTGGTGCACCTCCCAAGCAGGGTCCTTCTCCTGACCCCGCTGGGAGGTGCATTAGCCAGAGCTGCAGACCACTGCTGGTCTCCATGCTCTCGTGGCCCAGCTGTCAGATGGCTGTGGCCCACTAGTGGTTTGGGATCAGCAGTTTGGCACCTCTGCTGTAGAGCATTCCTTGTTCTGCTTGCGTCCAGTCTTCCCTTTACCTCCCCCATTCCTGCTAGCAAAACCATGTACTTTCCACCGCCTCTTTACAATAAAGACTGCTATTGCTGACCTCTCACTTTCATAATGTTGGTTCCCAACTGTCATGCTGATGATGCTGTGCTGTCTGAGTAGCTGACCTCAAAAAAAGAAAGAAAATAAAGGATTCTGACACATTTATAACACCCATTTACACCCATTTTGGGTCCGTGACTGCAAAGTGCCAAAATAAAAAGGCAATGGCATCCCTGTGCTTTCCTTCATGACAGGCTCAGTTGAAAATTAAGAGAAAGAAAAAAAAGTTTCTTTGTACATAGGATTATTGGTTATTTTTTTGGCTAGGTGAAGTTCATAATAAGTGAAACGAAACCCTGTCCCTCCCCCGTTCCTATTTCCTCGCAGGGCACCGCCGTATTCTTTCTTTATTTAACTTAATCATTCTTTAATTCCATGCGATCCTTGACCAGTGATTGGGAGAAGATATAATTCCTGTGCTGTCCGCAGGGGTTAATTTACTCCTGGCTCATGCAGAGGAAGCTGAAAATTATTAATATTATAATATTAAACCGCGCCAACATATTATGCAGCACATATTACGCAGTACATTAAATAGAGGTTTTAAATGACAAACAGATACAGACAGTGACACAGGAGGAGGAGAGGACTCTGCCCCGAAGAGCTTACAATCTAGGAGGTGAGGCAAGTATCACTTAGTAGTGGGGGGGTGGGGGAATATGAAATAGTGGGTAAGTAGTGAGGGTTTTGAGAGACAAAAAAGGTGGGAAGGCAATTTTTAAAATATGGGTTTTAGGGGCTCTCTTAAGGGAGCAGAAAGTAATACCAAGCCGAACAGGACGAGGAAGACCATTGCAGAGAGTCGGGGCAGCTCTAGAAAAGTCTTGGAGCCGTGCGTGTGATGAGGTTATGATGTAGGAAGTCATTAGTAGGTCAATAAAGGAGCTGGGGGAGTATTTTACTTATCAGGTCAGAAAGGTAATTGGGACAAGAACTGTGGAGGGATTTGAAGGAAAAGCACTGGAGCTTGAATTTGATTCTAAGGTAAAAAAAAGAAGCCAATGAAAAGATCTACATAGAGATGCAGTGAAAGAGGAGCGGAGGGAAGGATGGATGAGTCTGGCTGCAGCGTTCATAATAGATTGTAGAGGAGAGAGTTGGGTTAGTGGAATACGTGAGAGAGGAGGAGGTTACAGTAGTCCAGACGAGAGAATGCTAGGTATACTGGCAAACGAAGCTGATGGTGCGCATGCACAGCTCAGATTTTTTTACAGGGAGGAGAGAATATTGCAGAAAGGACATTGGTTGTCTCTTTCTGCAGTAATGACCTGCCAGATCATGGAATTATTAAAAGTGTATATTTCAGCTGCTTTACCCTTCCCCTGTCAATTATCATGTAATGCAATGTTTCCTCCCAACAGTCAGAGTGGAAGTGGTTGCATAAAACAGTGTTCATCCCAGAAACTTTTTTTAAACCAGGTGGGAAGAAATTGTAGGCGGGTGGCAGCCCCTGTATTGTAACTTAACTCTTCAGTAACCACCCAAAAACAGCTGGGTAGTTACTAAAAAGTGCCGGGTGGTGCACCCACCCAAAAGGGTCTGGGAAAACACGGACATAAGAAGTTAGAGCTATTTCACTTTCATCTTCAAATTTGATTTGCACAAAGCACACAAGCAAAAGTTGACAACTGGGCATCGATCAGGCAGGTAAGAACGGTTATTCCAGAGAGGACATCGGCTGCCTGCCTGTTATTGCATTTTTCAAAGTAGGACTGTAGTTCCACTTTAACAGGGCTGAGAATGGGCCTTGCAGTTTCTGTCCATAATAAAGGCATGTGGAGTCATTCCACAAAAAGGAGATTAGAAGCTAAGCATACATCATGGCAGAATACCAGGTATTTCTGACACGTGAAATGATTTTGACACAAGCACTACGGATGAGCAGCAGAAGGGAGTGCTTATTTGTACAAGGTCTTGGTCTTCATCCAAAATGATGTATTATAACAACGCTTCAATAATATTACATTCTTTCTTCACTGTTCTATTACCTTCTTCTGTTTATTCTCTTGTAGATACTGCAGGAAGAGAGGATGGGTGAGGTCAACACTTATCATGTCTGTGCCCCAAACAAGCACTTCAAAGGGAAAAGTCATGCTGAAAGAGTACAGCGGACGCAAAATCGAAACGGAGCATATTTTTAAGTGGATAACTGCCCACGCCGCTTCACGGATCAAAACTGTTTACAATTCTGAGCACCTCAAAGAAGAATGGAACAAAAGCGATCAGTACAAAGTCAAGCTGTACCTCTTCGCCAACCTTGATAAACCGCCAGCTTTCTTCTCGGCTCTGAGCGTGAAATTTACCGGGAGAGTTGAATTCATCTTCGTCAATGTTGGTAATTGGGACAATACAAGCTATATGGAAGAAATTGGCATATCCAGAACACCTTCCTATGTCTTGAAGACCCCAGAGGGAATTTACAAATATGGGAATAATACCGGAGAGTACATCTCTCTCCAAGCCATGGATTCCTTCCTGCGCACTTTACAACCTGAAGTCAATGACTTGTTTGTCCTCAGTTTGGTCTTGGTAAACCTAATGGCTTGGATGGACTTGTTTATCACACAAGGGGCCACCATCAAAAGATTTGTGGTTCTGATCAGCACTTTAGGGACCTATAATTCCCTGTTAATCATTTCCTGGTTACCAGTGTTGGGATTCTTACAGCTGCCATATTTAGACAGCTTTTATGAGTACAGTCTAAAGTTACTGCGCTATTCTAACACCACCACTTTGGCTTCATGGGTAAGAGCCGACTGGATGTTTTACTCTTCCCATCCGGCACTTTTCTTAGGCACTTATCTTGGTCACGGCTTACTCATAGATTACTTTGAAAAGAAGAGACGTCGCAACAACCCCGATGAAGTCAACGCCAATAACTTGGAGTGGCTGTCGAGCCTCTGGGATTGGTACACCAGCTATCTGTTCCATCCAATCGCTTCTTTCCATCACTTTCCCTATAACTCAGACTGGGATGAAGACCCAGACCTCTACCTCGAGCGCTTGGCATTTCCAGATTTGTGGCTTCACCCCCTGATTCCAACCGATTACATAAAAAATCTACCCACCTGGCACTTCCAGAGTCATAGGCATTCCGTAGAAGAAGACCTCTCGGAAGGCTCTATAGAAAGCGACAGCGACTCCGAAACCGAGCCATCTAGCAACACAACTTGTCAATGTCGACCGCTTGATACCAGCACAGCTAAGCCATTAGAGGAAACCACTGACCAAACTTGCTCATGTGTGGACACACAAAACAGGGGCAGCCCATGCGGAAGAAAAGTCAGGGCCTATGGTTCTTATTGCACTGAGGACAAGCTAGAACCAAATTGGGTCACGTGGCCGGAAAATATGTTGCACTGTACGGAATGTGTTGTGTGTCTAGAGAATTTTGAGAATGGTTCTCTACTTATGGGTCTACCCTGTGGTCATGTATTTCACCAAAACTGCATTGTGATGTGGCTGGCTGGAGGTAGACACTGCTGCCCAGTTTGTCGCTGGGCATCGTACAAAAAGAAACATTACAGTCACCAAGCAGCGATGTCAACTACCAGCGCCTCTTAGCGCCTGCGTTTTGCCTGTGAGCCTTCTTGCCTGTTTCTGCTTGTATCTGTTAGAAATTGAAGTGGTTTGATGTCCTGTTTCAATCTTCACAGTGGAACTAATACTAAGTTCTGTCAATGTCCATGATCCCTCATCTTCTTGTCTCGTTGCCTTGTGTGTTCAGTGTCAATGCATCTGTAACCAGAAAAAAAAACAAAAAAATATTTTTATGATTTTGAAAAATGATATTCCTATTTCAGTGTACTATTTTTTAAAAGAAAAGTTTAACCTTCCGCCAAGACTCTAGAGGAAAAAATTCAGGTTGATTTATTTTTTGATTGCTAGTTTTTATCAACCTTGCTTCAGCATTTCAGAAGCTTGTGAAGGTACATTATGAAAGTTTAATCAAATGGGTTAAGTGTTATTTTTAATAAATCATAAACACTGGTTTCTGATCATTTTTTCAAATATTTACTAATGATTTTTGTGGTTTGATGGTTTCTAGTATAATCAATTTAGCTATTGCCACATCCCGGTAAATAACAAGGTTTCCTGTTTTTTCCTTTCAAACATTGGGACTTTAGGCAACCCAATTATTACAATTCAATTTAAAAAAAAAAACTTAACATGTTTATTACCAATAAACAAGCAAATATACACTTCATAAAAACATCATTTAAAAAAAAAAAGAACAGCAATCATGTTGTGTTTTCTTGTTTTGCTTGGCACATTTCGTGAATTTCAACCACTTCCTCAGGAGTATAAATTGAATGCTACAGTGACATTAATAAAATAGATAAGATAAGATAAATAGATAAGATAATAGATAAAATAAAAGTAATTTCATATTTTCACAATACATACATCAGTTCATCAATTCACAATTCCAATGCTCAAATAAATACATACAATAAAAATAAAAACTCAGTATTTTCATTTGTAGAAAATATGTGGCCAAAAGTTGCAGATACTTGACCATCATAGGCAGTATTTTCCCCAGCCCTTTTCAGCTGGACGCATCACCCGGCAATTTTCAGCAACCACCCGGCTGTTTTTGGGTGGTTACTGATAAGTTGGGTCACAATACAGGGGCTGCCACCCACCCAGCTTAAAAAAAAATCTGGGTTGAGCACTGATCACACCTATATGGGCTTATTTGATATCCTAGGAACCATATTTATCAATATCTCTCCCATATATATTTCAAACGGCCTACACCCCTTTGGGATAGCTTTCCATGTTGTTTTGTAATGCATCAAAAGAGCACAATATCAAAGATACTAATGTTGGTCTAGAACAATGTTTCCCAACCTTTATACAGTACATGGGGGAACCCTTGAAATAACTTCCAGGTCTATACTTTCTATATCTCACAGTATATTAGTGTAACGATCAATGAGAAGAATGGCTTCTTACCACCTTGCCGGTAATACCGAGTGTGGCTCGGCAAATTTTACATGCCAAAAGCGGTAACCCTGAGCCATACTCGGGGTAGGAAAAAAAAACACCTATCTGTTACCCTCGTCAATCTCCGGCCGGCTTCTGCATCACATCCCCAGGCTTGATCGTTGTGATGCGTGAAGCGTCGGTACGCTGGGGAGGTGTGGCTTGGCGAGAAATTTAAAAGCAGATTACATTGTAATCTGCTTTTAAAATATTGATCACAGTAAAAAAGTTAAATCGGATTGGAATCTATTGTACCCTTGTTTGGACAAATTCAAAAAATGTTTTAATTTTTTAATTAACCTTATTTTATTTATAATTTTATTTATAATTATTTATTATATTATAGTTTATGGTTAGTGTTTCAAACTTTATCATACCCAAGAGTTATTTCTAAGAAATAAAATATTACCAAATTTCCACACAAAACATTGTAACTCTTTTGACATAAAAACTCAGACAAAATTAGACCGCCAGGGGGGTTAAATTGCTGGCCATTGGGAAGAATATCACCCTTACAGATACCCAAAATGGTCATTGGTGGCAGTTAAAGTGTACCTAAACTCAACATTTTTACTTTACATAAAAGGGTAGAAAACCCTTATATGTAAAAATTGTATTTATTTCTTTTAAATGCAACACTTTTTTTTTTTGGAGCACAAAGCCTCACGGGATACCTACGTCACACTTTCCAGGAGGATCTGGCTGCTTCCTCTGCACATCCCCGATCTCCGGGGTATCAACACTTATTTTTTCCCCCTTTGCAGCGGGCTATGTCACCCGATCGGGTGATGTAGGAAGGAGTGGAGTAGAAGAGTGAAGATAGCGATGGAGGAAGCGCCGGAAGAGCAATTTTAGAACAACGCTGGACCCCAGCACCATCAAGGGATCTGCGGAATTAAAGGTAAGTGTTTTTTTTTTTTTTTTTTTTTAATTTTCACTTTAGTTCTGCTTTAAACTGACCTGTGAGGTATAAATTGCTCTGGCGGAACCCCTAGCAACCTCTGGAGGAACCCTGGTTAGGAAACCCTGGTATAAAAGACCAATTGGCATTCCAGTTCTGTAGGGTTAAGGTCAAAGCAATGCAGGACACATCAGTTCCTCCACACCAAACTAGTTACCCCAAAGCTCTATGAATCCTGTTTTGTGTGAAGTTATGCTGAAAGAGAAGCCGACCTTTCCCAAACCATTACCACAAACACAGAAGCACCCAAATGTCCAAATTTATATGCTGTAGCATTTACAATACCTTTCACTGAAAACCTTTTTAGCTTCATAGTTTTGGACACATGGTGTTCAAGTTGTGGTAAAACAAAATCCTTTGTAACCATCTTTGAACATTACTGTATGAAATGAGAGTTTATTAAAAGGTGGAATATGGCAGCTTGAACATAAGCAATGCTTACACCTTCCATAGTGTCAGCACAGCTTTATATGCACATTACATGCAGGTTGTTCCTACATTTAGGACTTTCATAATTTTTTCACAGACCCCTAGATGTTCTAAATACACTTAAATCTTATCTTCTATCATGAACTGTTCTATAGACTCCTCCCGAACTTAAAGCAGAACCAAGGTTCCATTTTTAAAAAATGTTGAATTAGGAAAGTCATTATTGCAGGAAGAGCCAAACAATGTCCCTTCTGCAATAATCATTCTCACCTGCCTGATCTCTGCGGTGAATTTACAATCCCAGCTTCCTTTTATTTACTAATAATTACAGGCAGCACAGTGGCCTTTGCAGCGCTGGGTCACAGGTTCCAATCTCAGCCAGGACACTGGCACCCGCATGGAGTTTGCATGGGTTTCCTTGCTGCGGTTTCCTCCAACATTACAAATACATGCAAATAGGTTAGTTTGCTTCCCCCAAATTGACCTTTGACTAGATTAATAATATATGACTATAGAAGGGACATTAGATTGTGAGCTACTTTGAGGGACAGCTAGTCACATGACTATGGACCTTATACAGCGCTGCGTAATATGTCAGCGCCATATACTGTGTAATAAAAATAATAATTACTGCACACTGTGCGCTTCACACATTATGCATTGAAGCTGCAGCAAGACACACAGAGGCTACCTTACTTCCCGGCTGGAATAAACACGGCATCATTTAGCTCTCACTGGCCAAAGCCGACGACTTTCTTTTATTGGAAAATATGAACAGATTACATTTCAGCTTTAGTTGGTAAGTCATACCCAGTGCTGTAAAGCATCATTTGTGTAGTGTTGGATAGAATTAAGATGGTAAAGCTCTCCTATCAAGTTTGGGCAGTCTATGACCCCATGGATGGGACTTTCACTCACTTTTGTTCCAACAGGAATGAAAGGGAGAGGTTGTCACTGGAGAGAACACAGAAACTTTATATACCTGATAGAGGTTGTAAACCAGGGGTATCAGTCTCTGGCCTGCGGGCCAAATCTGGCCCTCAGTGTGCTTTTTTTTTTGGCCCCCCAAAGAATTCTGAAAGTTAAGTACATCTGACCCACCCGCCCGCATTACTTTACATTAGACATTATTCCTGTACACCCATCACGTGACACAATGCCTAGGCAATGATCACATGGTGCCTGACTACCATGGGCATTGTGTTTGTTTCAATCCATTAGAGACTGCATAGCGTAATATTTAGTGTCAGACAAACTTGTGATGTGAGAGGATGAACAACGCACATGCTGCATGGATAGATAGAAATTAGTCTTTACAACCCTAAAGTATGTGTAGAGGCGTTTGGTTTTGATAGTTATGGATGAGGTAGCAAACTTACTCAATTTATTCAATAAATTTATGATTTGGCCCCCGACTTGGTCTAAGTTTTTAATTTCGTCCCTCTGTGTATTTGAGTTTGACACCCCTGTTGTAAACCTTCCCCATCTGCTACTAGACACACACGCATTATGCCCAGCTATATTCTTGTTCATATGCTTGGTTATGGTTTAGGAAGCCTATACCTCTGCTAGAATACACACCTAGAGTATGCAGGAAGATTTTTTGGAGACATGAGTTATACCTTCATACCTAAAGCCTGCTGATTGGACAACAACTGAGAAGTCATCAGCTCTGCTCACCCTGATCTCCTCCTGTCAGCATGTTCCCAGTTAGCACATGTGCATGCAGCAGAGCTCAACTGGCTGTTACTGCTGCACTATGACTTCAGGGATAACAAGCAGCTGATATTAAGACAGATTCCGGTACAAGTACTAGTGTATGTAAATATATATTTGACTATATTTAAAGGAAAGTCTAAAAGCTACACCAGCACAGCAATGTCTTTCTAGCATCTCTGTACATCTTATCAAAGAATTAAACGAATGTCGCCATCTAGTGGGGAATAAAGGAAACAGCAGATGCATAATATTTTTAATAAACAGGATTTTAATAGCACCACATATTACGCAGCGCTGTACATTAAATATGGGTTGCAAATGACAGACAGATACACAGGAGGAGAGGACCCTGCCCTGAGGAGCTTACAATCTAAGAGGTGGGGGAAGTATGAAAAAACTTGTAGGCAAGTTTGAAAAGATGGGGTTTTGAGTGCTCTTTTTAATGAGCAGAAAATAGGAGCAAGCCGAATAGGACGCGGAAACCATGCCAGTGATAAGACCTGAGAATTATTCATACTGCTGGGTAAAAAAAGTCACACAATAATATTTCGTTGGACCGCCTTTAGCTTTGTGGCACACATTTGCTATGATATCTTTCAGCATCAACATTCACATCTGATGATAGGAGAGTTGTGTGAAGTCTTCTCCAGCACTTACCAAAGATTCCCAATAGATTTAAGGCCTGAATTCTGTGGCGGCCAATCCATGTATGAAAATGATGTCTCATTCTCCCTGAACCACTCTAATAATTTGAGTCTGATGGTCCCTGACATTGTCATTGGGGAAAAAAAAAGATCAACTGATGGGAAAACCTGGTCATTCGGTATATTCAGGTGGTCAGCTGACTTCAGTTACACAACATTGCTAAACCTAGACCAACTAAAGCACCCCAGATTATAATATTGCCCCCACAGGTTTGGGGAGATTATTTTGGCCTGGCAGTGTCTCCCCTATATTGCCTAATATACATCTGCTCTTTCCTTTATTCCCCACTAGATGGCGACATTGTAATGATTATTTGATAAGATGTACAGAGATGCTAGAAAACATTTAGTCAAGCATTGCTGTGCTGGTGTAACTTGTAAACTCTAAAAAAAATCTCTAGGTCTGGCTATAGCTGTATTCACATGTTATGGGAGCTGGCTGTGCAGAGCTATGTGACAGATGAAAGGTGGGATGCAGAGAGCTCATTGCAGGAGGGAAAGCATGAGCTGCAGGGAGCTCTGGGATGGAGGTAAGGTATGAGCTGCAAGGGATGAATCCTAGCATTGCAGAGTGCGGGAGGGAAGGGGTGAGCTGCAGAAAGTTCTGAAATGGGGGTAAGGAGTAGGATGCAGAGAGCTCTGTGAGGGAGATGAGGGAAGAGCTGCAGGGAGCACAGTGCAGGAGGCAAGAGGTGAGCTGCAGAGAGATATGTGATGGCGTAAAAAGTGAGCTGCAGGGAGCTGTGTGATAGAGATAGGAGCTGAGCTGCAGAGAGCTCTGTGATAGAGATAAGAGCTGAGCTGCAGGGAGCTGTGTGATGGGGGTAAGAGCTGAGCTGCAGAGAGCTCTGTGATAGACCTAAGAGCTGAGCTGCAGAGAGCTCTGTGATAGAGATAAGAGCTGAGCTGCAGAGAGCTCTGTGATAGAGATAAGAGCTGAGCTGCAGAGAGCTCTCTGATGGAGTTAAGAGCTGAGCTGCAAAGCGCTCTGTGATAGAGATAAGAGCTGAGCTGCAGGGAGCTGTGTGATGGGGTGGGAGCTGAGCTGCAGGGGGGAGCTGTGTGATGGGGTAAAAGCTGAGCTGCAGGGGGGAGCTGTGTGATTGAGATAACAGCTGAGCTACAGATAGCTCTGTGATAGAGATAAGAGCTGAGCTGCAGAGAGCTCTGTGATAGAGATAAGTGATAAAAGAGACCATAGCTAATAGGGATAATGATCACAAAATGCAAGCTACAAATCATTTCACTTAATTTGCTGCATAAAGTACCTAAAACCTTTGGGTTTGTTTTCCCAGCCCCAATAGCCCCGCCCATCTCCTGGCAGCTGCGTGCGCTGTTCGTGGTCCTGACGTCACATTCAGGGCGGAAGTGAAGGCAATGTTGTGAAGTGACGGGCGGAAGCAGGAAGTGCAGACACGGAGGTGGCTCGGTTGAAGTTCCAGGGGTTTGTGTTGTGGTTGTGCTGTCGGGTTAGGAGCTATGGGGCTGTTCGGGAAGACGCAGGAGAAGCCACCTAAAGACTTGGTGAGTTATAAAGGTTACTATGTCTATTGCATATAACATAGTCATCCTGTGTCATGTGATGCAGGGGCTGATTCTCCATGTTAGGAGTATTCAGGACCCTGTACATTGTATAGCAATGCTTATATAAAATGCCATGTGTACATGTCACACATGTAAGAAGATCATGTCCCTGGAATATATATATAGGCTGCTGCTGGTAGGTAGGCCCATGTCATGTAAGGGGTGCTGGAAGGGAATAGCCAGACATCATAGAGGACACTTACTGGATGGAGTAGTTTAGGCTCTGTTCTTTGCTGCCCCCTATCTGTTAAGGGAAATATTCTGCAACCCTGCTTTATCATTGACCATCATATTACTGGTGATTCACCACTAGTGACAGCAGTGCAGGTGTCACATGACCCTAAAGGTGCTCGGGACTTCAAGAGGAACTAAACTCAAAACTGCCTAAAACAAAAAAAATACACACCTTCAATCCCGCAGTACAATCGATCGCTCCGTAGGTGTCTTACATCGGGTCCCGCGTCATCCTGCTAGTTCTTCTTCCTACGTCACCCGACACAGGTGACGTAGGTTGGGGTGACGTAGGTTGGAAGAAAAAACTTACAAATATTTCTCTTTTCACGAAAAGGCTCCTTCTGCGCATGCCCAAGATGCTCAGCATGCGCAGAAGGAGCTCCAAAGAGCCTCCCGGGATGCGTGATGTGGGTATCCTGGGAGGCTTTGCGCTCCCATTCATTGGCTAGGCAATCGAGAATTAGGGGGCGGTGATGCACCCTTATTTTTTTTTTTTTTTTAAATACTTAAAAAAAAACCTAAACAAACAGAATTTTTACCTTTGGGTTGGCTACCCTTTTATGAAAAGTGAAATTTCTGAGTTTAGGTACGCTTTCAGATTTCACCGTTCCTCTGGGTCCCATGTGTGTAAAACTGGTATTTTGTGGGCTGTATAATATTATTATCAATAAACAGGATTTTTTTAGCGCCAACATTTTACGCAGTGTTGTTCATTAAATATGGGTTTGCAAATGACAGACAGATACTGACATTGACACAGGAGGAAGAGAGGACCCTGCCCCGAGGAGCTTACAATCTAGGAGGTAGGGGAAGTATCACACAATAGGAGGGAATTATGGAATGGTGGGTGAGTAGTGAGGGAGACCAAAGAAGATGGGTAGGTGAGGTTGAAGCATTGGGTTTTGAGAACCTTTTTAAACGAACAGAAAGTAGGAGCAAGCATATTAGGATGAGGAAGACCATTCCAGAGAGGGGCAGTTCTGGAAAAGTCTTGGAGCCGAGCGTGTGAGGAGGTTATCAGTGAGGAAGTCATCAGTATATATTTTGTATTTATAATATGATGCTGTGTTTATAATATGATGCTGTGTTTTGTATTTATGATGTTTATAGTTCATTACATTACCCTGTAACATAATATTGTACATTGGATCTATAACATGAAGGGTAAAAAATTTTTTTATTTGTTACTTTGTAGGTGAATGAATGGTCACTAAAAATTCGCAAAGAAATGCGCAGTATTGACAGACAGATTAGAGGTAAGACAATATATTGTATATTAATAAAGTGTGCAGTGTATTATGCTCTTAAAGTGAAACTAATCCCAAAACATAAAGAATTATGACCAGGCAGGTCCGTAATTATAGTAGGAACAGCCGATGTTATAAAATAACCTTATCTGCCTGATCACAATTTTTTTGTTGCTCTTACCTGTCTCCATTCCATCACAGGCGCCTCCTTCTTCTGATTTCACTTTTCAGCCATCTAATATGCCTGGGTTCAGATGATGTAACTGTGGGAAGGAGTTCATTCATTCCCAGCAGCTGCAGGGGAAGCCAGGATGTGACGGGTATCCCAGCATCCAACTCTGAGCTGCAGATTCAACACCGGACACCTTCAAGTGTCTGTTTTATATTTACAAGACATGAGCACTCTAACTTCTATGAAACCCCAGGGTGTTCTATCTTGCAATTGTCATCTCCAGCAAAGATAACTAACTTTGTCAAAAAAATAACGCTTTTCAAAGCTTCTCAGCATTGTATTATTGCGCTTGAGCTCCCAGGTTGACACATTCAATTTAGGACTAATAAAACACTGCAAGGACAGATCTAAGGCTACATACACACGTACAATAATGGTTGCTGGAAGTTGGATTTTTCACAATCCTTTCCAATGACAAAAGACTGAATGAGTGTTGTATATACATCGCCGTTCTGCTCTATGGAGGGGGAGAACGATGGAGCGGAACCCAGCTGCGCTCTCACTTTCATTACAGTCGTACATCGTTCGTGGATCCGCCAGGACAGACCCATGAGCAACGAGCGCTATACACACGCCAGATTCCCGTCAGATATCAGACGAGAATCATCTGACGTGTGTACATCGACACCGTGTGTAGATCGACACCGTGCGTAAATCGAACTAAAACTTTTTTTTTTCATTGAATAGAGTAAAGGAATTTTGAAACAAGCTTTTTGAGACTGTGTTGTCCTATCGGGGAGCTTTCCCCATCTGATGTGTGTACGTAGCCTAAGGATGCCTAAAAATGCTAACACGACTATTTTACCCCAAGCCGTTTGGATATAGAGCTTGAAGCAGCATTAAAGCCCAACTCTCAACATGTATATTTGTATGCTTTTAGATTGCTTAATATTTGTGTAACTTTGTGGCTTTCTTGGAAAGTGCAGTGGGAGTACTTCCAACTTCTCATTTCATCAGAGAGACTTCAACACATTTTAAAAATTATAACCCACAGCTGCTTCATCGTCACAGACAGCTCCTTGTGGTTGCAAAACACACAGAAACAAAGAGCCCTGGCACTAATTGTTCCTGAATGGTGGACTTCTCCCCAGCCACTTTTAGCTAAGCGCACCACCCGGTTTTTTTTTGTTGTGTTTTTTACACCGAGTGGGAAGAAATTGTAGGTGGGTGGCAGCCCCTGTAACCCAAAAACAATTGGGTGGTTACTGTGTAGTTGGTTCACAATACAAGGGCTCCCACCCGCCTACACTTCCTTCCCACTCATTTAAAAAAAAATAAAGTCTTTGTTGAACACTGGGAGCTAATAAATATAAGAATGAGAAACATGAAGGTGCCTGTGGATGGTTTAGGTCATTAAAAAGCCAACAATATCATCATATTCTTGTTTAAGTCACAAAATGGCTTAAACTGCAATTATAATATTACTTTAATCATTAATACTAATAATTATTATTATTATTATTATTAAACAGGATTTATATAGCACCAACATATTATGCGGTGCTGTACATTAAATATAAGTTGTAAAAAACAGACAGTGACACAGGAGGAGGAGAGAATTCGTAATTATTATTATTTTTAAGATTGGTTTTCCAAATAGACTAATATAAAATTTAGACAAGAATGTTAAAAATTGATATAGAAAACCATAGTAAGAACAAGCAAAGCGTTCTAGTTCTCACAGACCCTTCTCAGTTACAGTCCTGCACCTTGCCTAATCCTACCGTAGTTGGTTTTCATGACTTTGCACCCCATTGTTATACAATTACATGATAAGTCACATTGATGTGAATCGGTCTTGTGACTGGAGCGATGACCTCATCTTCTGTATTTACACTATGAATAGTTATCACTCACTTAAGTACAAAGAAACCGGTTTTTCTTCCCTTAATGTGATGATAGAAAGATCAAAGTCTCTTCTAGGGCACAATTCTAACACATTGCAGAATGTAAATCTGCACAAAAACATACAATCTTGAAGAAATGGTATTGTGAAATGGAACTAAAGTCTCACTTTGCACATTTGCCATTCGGGCAGCAGTTTATTGCAGGAAGGACAGGAGATGTCTCTTTTTGCAATAACTGCTCTTATCTGCCTAAAGGCCGCCCAGCTATCAAACTTTCTGAACCTGCCCCTTGCCTAAATAGTGCCCTAGATAACAAAATGTGATAATGTGCAGTACAGCCTCTTCTCAGCCACTGTCAGAACCAGTAGGGACTCTGGAATTCAAATGCTAAATATACAGGGGCAGCCCAGAGACAGATGAGGATTACCTTTGACTTAAAAAGAAGTCGAGGTTCCTTGTACAACCTAAGAGCTCTACAAGGGAGTCTATATTTACATCCTATTGTGTGTAAATTCCCCACCTATTAGATTGTAAGCTCTTCAGG
>NC_092860.1:143170507-143189100 GCF_032062135.1 Pyxicephalus adspersus
GACTGACCCTTGGGGAACACCAACAGGGAGGAGAGTGGGAGAGGAGGAGTTACCATTGAGGAGGACCCAGCAGAGCCACCTAATACAGAATTCCTGCAGTATAATAAAAGTGGGTGCCGAACCAAGACTATTAGTCCTGCACATGAAGGGAGAACTGCTTTCAAAATCTGTGTTTATTACAAGATTACATGGGATTTCTTCATATACACAGAAATGCACAGAATTTCTGTACACACTCCTCTAGTAATTAGACAATAATTGTCTGTCCTGGAATTCAGCTTTAGTTATTGTTATTAATAATATTATTGCACAGTATTTATAAAGCGCCGACATATTAAGCAGCGCTGTACAAAGTACATAGTCATGTTGCAAGCTGTCCTTCAAAGGGGCTCACAATCTAATGTCTCTGCCGTAGTCATAAATCATTATTAGAGGCTAAGGTCATTTTGGGGGAAGCCAGTTAACTTAACTGCATGTTTTTGGAATGTGGGAGAAACCGGGGTACCCGGAGGAAAATCACGGAATAAAAGGAGAACCTTCAAACTACATGCAGATAGTGTCCTGGCCAAGATTCGAACCAAGACCTAGCACTGCAAAGGCCAGAGTGCTAACCACTGTGCCTAATTGTGTGGACAGTACAGTTACAATTTAAGTTGTCATGTTTTCCAGTATACTAAATTATACATGTGTATGTGTGTTTTAGATATCCAGAGAGAACAAGAGAAAGTCAAGCGCTCAATAAAGGACTCGGCAAAGAAAGGCAACAGAGAAGCGTGTATTATTTTGGCAAAAGAGGTTGTGCAGTCTAAAAGGGCAATAAGTAAGCTGTATGCCTCTAAGGCCCACATGAACTCAGTACTCATGAGTATGAAGAATCAGTTAGGTAAGTCTTATCTCTAGGATTTTAACCCACGTAAAGCACATCTTTGCACTTGGTTTTCTATTTTTTTTTGTTAAAGTGTAAGGCTGCGTATTCACGTGCAATAATTTTGGTTGGAAAGGATCTTTCACAATCTGTTCCAACGACAAAAGACTGCACGATGCATGAACAAGCGTTGTACATACAGCACTGTTCTGCTCTATGGGGAGGGGGGAGAAAGATGGAGCAGCACCCTGCTGCGCTCTCTCTCCTTTACTTTCCTTACGATCGTTTGTGGATCCACCAGGCTGGATCCATGAACGATGAGCACTGTACACACACCAGATTCTCATCCCATACCGGCCCTGAGGCGATTATGGGACTAGAATCATCTCACCTGTGTACATAGCCTTTTTTTCATTGGAGTAAGGGAATTTTTGAAAACCAACAAGCTTTTTGTGACTGTGTTGTCCTATCAGGGAGTTTTTATTTCACTTACTATGCTAGATAAATAACGTGAAGTAAGAAAAGTCTCTCCAGAGTGAGTAGACCTATTCTCATAGACACTGGTTTGCAAGTACAAGTGTTAATTTCTTGCTCTGAGAATCTCTCAGGTTACTGTAGGTTTGGTATCAACCAGGTAGGTGGTGGTGGTTTATTTTGTCTACAGAGAGGTATTCAGACCTCCACATTTACACATTTATAAATGCATTCCATCTGCGTTATCTGTTTGGAGATATCGCTTGCACTGATTTGAAGGCTATCAGTTGGTGTTTCTAGATTATGAAGGTGTTGATTACGTAACAAACTGCAGAAAGCAGTAAATCTGAAATTTAAAGTAAATCAGCATTCCTTTTAAAGATCAGCTTGGTTTAACAAATACTTTGAGGCTATAATAATCATGGTGAAACATATATAAAAAGAAAACATAATTACCTTTTCATGTAGTCCTTCAATGGCTTGCATTTTTCATCCAGCCTTCTCTGCTCCATGCCTACATTTTGAATACTTACCCCACTCTCATCAGCAAGTTTGCAAGCATTACATGCGGCTGGTTGTGTGATATGTTGCAGGCAAAAACATTCTGCTTATGCATGGCATGTGTTGCAGGCAATGGCAAACAGCTATGACATATCCTGTGCATGTAACAACTGTCACTTTAAAAAGATCTTTCTTTTTTGTCCATCCACATATAGAATGCACACAGCTGGCACAATTTATAGTGTTTGTGTAGTCTCACTGGATGCAGGGACTGAGGCTTTTTCCCTCCACAGTATATCCTATGCATATACAACATGAGAAATAAGAAGCACCCAGTATAAAAAATAAAGGGGTTTAATGGGTCTAAAAAAAATGGAAGGTCCACTTTAAAAAGTATGTAAACCCTAACTATTAACGTCTAATTCTCTCACTTCTTATTACAGCCGTCCTTAGAGTCTCAGGATCCTTACAAAAGAGCACAGAGGTGATGAAAGCCATGCAGAACTTGGTTAAAATCCCTGAGATCCAGGCCACCATGAGAGATCTTTCCAAAGAGATGATGAAGGTAAGAGCAGAACTTTAGAAAGTTAGAGACTCCATTATTCCATTTCTTACGTATAGCATTTTTTTTTTTTTTTTATTTAGACTACAAACAGCCCACCACCCCCTTGCACCTCTTACTTGCCTGTCCCCAATCTCTGAAAATTTTAGCTGTCTGCCCGTTTGCTCTGCCATCTTATTTATTTCTATAGATTTCCATAGACAGAAGATAACAGTCCTAGGCAAATAAGACTTTGCCTAGTAATGTGTTTGTATATATAGTAACCAGTTTCCTCAAGGAAAGAATTAGAAAGCACAATTAATCCAGTTTTATTTATTTCTATATCTTTAATTTATCCTGCATGTATGTATTTTGGAATTTGTAAAGAAAAGATGTTTCCTGTTATAAGTAGTTTGCCTGTCAGCCACTTGTTTATAGGTTTATATCTTCTGTTGGGTCTTTCTCATTTCATAATATTATAGTTAACCCAGTCTAATTTAAAGGAGAACTGGTAACAAATTAACATTTTATGTTCGGTATTAAATTATTCACAGTTGTTTGTACAGGTTGACATTTAAAAATCGGGCAACCTCCAGACCTGGATTTTTGAAAAATCCTTGATTTTTTAGGGTTATATATGCTGTATATATTAAAATGAAAAAACAATAAATGAAAGAAAATTAAATTTTAATGTTCACCAACTAAATAAAACAGTTTTACAGAATTTTAGTTCAACTAAACAAAATAGTGGCTCAGAATTTTAGTCATTGCTCTGCCTTTTGAAAAGAAACTAAATAGCAGATGGGCTGTCAGGATGATCATCTTCATGACTGACAGTAACAGCATCCTCAGCAACAAGAACAGGTTATTTTTATGGAGAAAAAGTAAGACCTAACAGTTGATTCAGGAGTACAAAACCATCAAAACATAAACAGCGCCTCCAGAAAACAGTGTAAATTTGAAAATGCGTTCCGAAACCTCTGCTGGAAAACTGAAGGATCCGGATTATCGATAGCTGGATTTTTGAATTTCTACCTGTATTGTAAAATATGTCATCTATGAAAAAGAAATATTATGTAAACTCAGGCGTCCCAGACCTTTCTTGTGTGGTGAAGTCTGTTCTGAGAATACATCCCCTCCCTTGACAGCAGGTTCAGAAGTGTGTAGGATGCTAACTGTCCGAGGATGGCACCACCTATGAAAACATTATATGCTTTACCAGTTTCTCAACCAGGGTTCCTCCGAATGATTGGTAAGGGTTCCTTGAGTAATCTGTAGGGGGGACCACCACAATAATATAAGCTGTGGGTATAGTAATTATAGAAGGGGTTCCACCATGTAAAAGTCTGTCATATACCCTTAGTCTGTCATATACCCTTAGTAGTAAACAGACCTAGTATGTGTATAATGTGTATGTATAAATCCTTCTTTATGAATGAAGCACGTAAATCTGTATTGTATGCATTTAATTATTTTAAAATATAGACCTCACAACATCCTATATTTCTGTTAGATTAGCATATTTCAAATCCTAATACCAGGGCTTAACCTAAATCCCTAAACCGCATGTCCGGCATGGCCCCCAAGATTGCTTACTGGTGCTCAGAGTAGCGTCTAAATGTTTTTAAAGTCCAATATTTAAGTTCAGTATGTGTACAGAAAAGGGTAAACATGCACAAAAAAACAAAAGAACACAGAATACGTGAGAATGAACATCAACAGGAGGCTTCCAAATTTTAGAGTTGTTCCTCCTACGCTCCGTTTGTCCATTTATTATACAGCACATAATTTAGATACCATATGAGTGGTAGGACATAATATGTATGTTTTTGTATGACAACAGGAATTTTGGTGTAAATTGCTGTTTTCTTATTCCCTTTAGGCAGGGATCATAGAAGAGATGCTGGAGGATACATTTGAAGGAATGGAGGACCAGGATGAAATGGAAGAAGCAGCAGAAATGGAGATTGATAAGATCCTGTTTGAAATCACAGCAGGTAAGCTTGTAACAATAGTGCAATCTATTGGATGAAGATGATAAAAATTGAGCCTGCTAATCCTATTGGTGACCACTCTTTTGGAGGCAGGAAATAAATAGGGGTCTCTTCCTAGCTGTGTCTAAAGAGGATGTTTTGCCTGTTGCATTTGAAGGAGAACATGATTTCTGATTTTTAACATTGACCTGTTTTTCAGGAGCCCTGGGCAAAGCTCCCAGCAAAGTCACAGATGCCTTACCAGAACCAGAGCCAGAGCTGGAAGGCGCCACTGCTGCATCCGATGAAGAGGAGGATCTGGAAGCCATGCAGACACGACTGGCTGCCCTTCGCAGCTAATACTGCCCTGTGCGGTTTCTCCCAGTAACAAAAGACTTTTTTTTTCCCTCTATCTGTAACTTTCTTTTGTGAAAGTATTTGGGGTAATATATCTATCTCTGGCTTAATAAAGGTGGCATAACCCTTGTGCTTACTCCTCCCCATGGTTCTGGTTAGCACACCTTGCTTTAGAAGGAGGCATGCCAGAAGGGGAAGAAAGGACATCTTTCTGTGCCCATAATGCACTTTGCCCTTTCTGTGCTGCTGAATGGGTCTTACTTTATCCAGTGCTGCCTTTTACCCGCTGGGAAAAAGTGGATTAGACGGACAATAGACAAATAGAGGAGTCTGCATACATCATATAAATTTAATGATTATTACCAACGTCTTTTACATTGGCTGTCTCAGTTGCAGCGTGTTCTTCCTCCACCATGTGGCCTGGTTCTCCATTTAAAATACAGTAAAATACTGTACAGTAATGGCACTTTTTAACATAAAGCGCCCTTACTGTTAAGAGATATTTTGATTCATGGTGATTGTATTATGAGTTCAGGTATTGGACTCAATATTCTTGGTTAGTGCATCCAAATTGACACTCCAGTTATGGGTAGATGCCGATAGGATGAATTGTACACACATCTTCTCAAAGACTTGATATTTTTTCCATCTTTGATTACCATCGCACTGGCAATGCTGCTCATAAATGCACCAAAGTTTTACCAGTTCTTCCTCCTCCTGATCGTTTCTTCAGAAGGTCAGTGAAAAACTTATATTAGCTAACAGAACACTGTTAGGCTTTTTACAGCAGAATAGCATTGCAGTCAGCCATAGCACGTCACAGCAGTTTGCAGCTCTGAGCTGCTGACTTATCATAGCTAGTTATGGAATGGCCAACTTCAGTACCTAATCATGTGATTCAATACAGCTAATAGTGATCATGGCCTACCAATGTAGCTTCATTGTTTAATGTTGTAGCCAATTACAGAAGCAAATCTGTATCCAGCTACAGACTGCAGAGAATGGAAGTCGTCAACAAGTTTCTGCTGGGGCATAGCTATGACAGTAAACATAACTAATAGGAAGAAATGAATGACGAGGTAAAGGTAAAGATGAGAGGTTGGGCTTAGAAACATGGCTGCAACAAATTTTTTAATAAAGTATGAAGAAGGAGAAAAGGAAGTGTGTGGTTTCACCATGAGCACCCACCTATAATTGGCAGCAGTTTTGGTTGGATTGGTGTACATGCGGAACATGCCTTGTGTTCCGCATGTACACCATGCCCCAAGTGTTCCTAATACTTGGGTCTGATCAGTTTGGAAATGTAACTAGTAGTCTGATCCTTAAAGGATTCCCCTTTGATAACCATGTATGGATACAATTGTAGAATCGGGATGTCACACCAAGAAACCAACATGACGCAAACTTATTTTGATATGAGCAACTTTTTTCTAAGAAAACCTGTCAAAATAAAATTAAAGATCTGACTTGTTTTTTTGTAGATGCGTGCTCCACATATTTATTTGAAAACCATAACCTGGTGCATATATTCTCTATATATTAAGTGTCAATCAGAGAAACAAGAATAAGAAGGTGGCATTGGACCATACACCTGCAAAAACAAGCCAACAATGGCAGCTCCCATCATTCCCCTCTCTGGACTACCCCTTGGCAGCTTGGTACAGAATTAACTCTATGAGGTGCATGGTGATCAATCAACACTACAAAATAAATATCTTTATGTGCAATTTAAATAAAATATTTATAAAGAAATATAGGCTTGACCCCAATGAATATGGTTTGATGGGCGAGTTGCAAAGCTTAATAAATGCAATGCAGCGGATGCTGGGAATTGTAAAACTGCTGTAGGATGAGAGACAGACACTTACAGGCTACAAATGGCAATTTGTTTAGTTATTTGAAGTTTGACTGAATAGGTATTAAAAGACACATATTATACAGCTCTGTAGTTACTAAAATATCCCTAAAGGGAATGATAATATTAAGGGGAAACTAGTTCTGTTTTTTTTAACGTAATCATGATGACCTCAAGCTGAAACTAGTAAAACTTTATATTAAAAAAAGCAAAGGAAAATCAAACACAGAGTGCTACCTAAAGTTGATTTTTAATTTGGTCCCGATTCTCTCTTAAGTTTTAAAAGTGTCCCCTTACAGAAGAAGCCATTTTGTGTGTTGGGCCAATATTTCCAAAGTGGATAGCCTTGGCATAGTATGGCTGCCACTGTAGCCGTTATGTTTTCTGAAACAATTGTATATATTGCCTACAGCAAACTTTTTTCCCCCCTTGATTTTAAAGTCTGTAATTTGAAATATGACTTTCATGAGAACCAAGCGTTTTATGATTTTGGAACCATTGGTAAACAAGGCCCCGGTACGTCACCTATTAATGGACTTAATTTTGTTTCATTCCACTAAATGGCTTTACACAAGTTTCACAGCTATAAGTAGAACTTAATCTGTATGCCAAAATCTTTAAAGGTGAAACCTGTACACAGTTAGCTGCCATTTTGTGAACTGAGCCTGTTTTCAGTGCAGTGTCTTAATCCATATCTTAACAAAAATGAAGGCCATAGGTCTAATTTACGTCTATAACATCACCAATACTGTAGGAAAAACAACTGGATAAATCTGATGTTGTGTAGCGTAATTATAGCCTGTCACAATAATTTAATAGAAATGGCTGGTGTGGGAGTGTGTGTAAAATGTGTAAATCCTCATATTTTTCTACGAGATGGATATTGTGTGGCACTGTAATTATAATAAAGGCTGTTTATACACTGACTGGGGGTTTTTGTTCTTCTGACAGTATATTACTGTACAGGGCTAGCTCAGACAGGTCCTGTTTGTTCCACATCTGTTGGTTACAGTGTATGTAAGGGCAGCATAAAAGTATAAAAATATACAGTACATCTCTGCAATACATGCACATTTCCCATCCTTTAATTTCTGTAATTACTTACCTAATCTAATGACTCTAATCTCTTGAGATTGTCACTCCTGTTGTGAGTCATAAAATTATTGAAATACACATTTTTTAAACAGACAATACCCAATTTTACCAGCAGATGGCACTGTCGATTGTATTTTAAATACTACTCAGAACTTTCTCAGAAGATAATGCAGGAGGCACTTGAAAGCTTTTACTGTACCTACAAAAAGGTGTATGAAAAAACCCTTTACCACATTCCTCTCCCTTTAATAAACTACAGTATTGTAAAAGTGTGCTTTTCACTCTATGTACCTTCTTTTTTGCAGAGAAAAGATATATGGTAAAATGTAATTCAAAATACTTTTTTTTTCAGGAATGAGAACCTTTGGCCAATTAATTAGTTCTCATATTTAGGGTGAATAGGCAAAAATAAATGCTCCACTTTCACTATGTCATCCTTAGGTCAGAAAAGTCCATAATATACCCATTTGGTATAATGGACATCCCAAATGAAAGCCTATATATAGAGAGAGCAGTGGACAGCTGTTAAAAGTCTAAGGGGCTAGAGATGTGGATGGTAGTAGGAAAATCCAAGAGTATTAGGAAAATTTTCCTGTACAGTGGTGGAAAGCACTGACATTCCAGTTGGAAGCTACAGACGGACAGCTGTCATTTCAGACTGACAGCAGTGAGCAGCACCATAGTGTCATGGACACCGGTTATCGCTTTCTTGTGATGACCTTACACGTTGATCCTGAAGCAAGTTTCAATGCAAGGAGACACAGTTTAAATAATCAGATGAAGCTAATTTAGCATCCACTAATTCTGCCCAAATACATATCTGAAAACAGTATGTTGTTGGACCAGAGCTATGCCTGCTTTCCCTACCTGCTTCACAGGTCCTGGAGCCGCCCTGGGTGTAACAAACATTACCCCTGGTTTAGCGCTACATACTGAGAAAGTCTACACGATAGTTGGTATACGCTATAGTTGTGGTGTCCAATTGGTTTTAGATCAAATGACCCTCCTGAAGGATAGATTAGCCCTGTAACATGAAGCAAATGACCAAAAGTTTCTGGAAGTGGATGAGATTTCTCCAGTGACCAAGTCATCTGTACCTGTACCCATGTCTACTCCCCAGCCTTATGGGCTGCCATCCAACATGAGGGTCTTCTGAAAAACTACAGGCACAGGTACAACTTTCCCAAATACAGAGCTGTAATCCTGAGCCACCAGAACAGGGATACTTTGGAATCCAAAACCATGTACAGTAAAACCTCACTTATCCAGAACCCGCGAGGAATGGCCGATTCCAGATAAGTGTAGTTTCCGGTTAACTGAGGTTAATTCATTTTCTCAGCCATTCTGCACTGGATTTGAATGAGAAGACTTGTCCCCATTCACCTCTAGTGCTGAACGGCTGAGAAAATGGAAACCCTGATGACACTTGAGCCATCATCAAGGTTTCCCATTTCTCAGCCAATCACGGAGCTCTGCTCTGACAGCTCCGCTCTCCTAATTTGCTTCCGTAGCCCTATCGAAGCTGTGGTATGTGTATTTGGATGCAGAACATCTAGATGCAAAGGCTGCAGGAGCAATCAAGAAAGTGGAGCTGTTGGGTGCCGGTTATCCGGAACGCAGATAACCTACTGTATTTAGGTTTATTGTCTTTCCCACCCAAAAATTACTTTAGACTGTATTTAGAACTTATGACTGAGATAAGGACATTAGATTGTGAGTCCTTTTAAGGGACAGCTAGTGACATGACTATGGACTCTGTAAAGCGCTGCTTAATATGTCGGCACTATATAAATACTGTATAAATATTATTATTAATAATTTATGGCTCATACAACAAATGAGATATGGAACTCCTATGTAAAAGCACACACCTTTTTACTGGAGTATCAAACCAATGATCTGAGACTACAATTTCCTGAGAAAGTCCAGTCTTGACAACTTCCAATGCCAATTTCTGAGAATCTAAAATCCAAACTGCTGAAGGGTCAGGACAGTGAAAAATGTATTATCCAACAAGGCCTCCATATACTTTTTCTTCAGCAGGTGGTCATTAGTCCATGACTGCAACAAGGCCATCACTATGACCCAAATGTTAGGGAACACCTAAGACAAAGCAAAGAGCAAAACCATGAAATGGTAGTGCTGGGATATTACTGCAGAAAACACTGATATACGGGGGAACTATGTGATGTGAACATTTTGACTCTTAAGGCCAAAATAGAATAAATGCCATTTTATGGTTTAAGAATGGTGACGAGACCAGAAAAGAATCCTTCAAACCATTCAGTTCTAGAACAGAGGCAATAAAACCTTGTTCCAGAAATGCAGAGTTGGCCAACATCTGTCAACCTATGCAGGGTCACAGAGGGATGGGAAAGAAGGAATTCTTGCTTTGCAAATAATACAAAACATGCTCAAGATTACCAGCTGAGCCACAGTGATCCCAGGCAATCTGAATTTTTAAGTAGGGGTGTCAGTTCTCATTATTACTACTGCATGGGTTGCAGTAACAAAAGAAGAGGAACAAATGCTCAGTGTTATTAATATTAAATCTGTAAATCTTGCTAAAACAGGGAACTTCAGGGATACTCCAGGCAGAGTGGATATGGCAGCCCCTATAAAGTCCATGACAAAAACTATAGCGGTGCCACGTGTGCATGTAGTGTGGTAGTGACTGCGGATTTTCAATGACTTAAGGTTAACTGTCTCACCCAGTGGTGCCACATCTGCTGCAAGATGCCATTATTAATAAAAATTCCGTAGCCTATGGGACTGCCTGGGTTGCCTGGTACCACCTCCTTCATATGATTATTTTAAATCCGTGGAGTATATACGTAGCTAATCCAGGTCCTTGGGCCACTCCTATACATCCAATGGCTATTGTTGTTCTAGTAGGAAATACGTAGAAGTCACTTCAGTAGAAAATGGTTTCGGTAAAACTCAACTGATACATCCCACTGATGATATATATATATATATATTAGTACCGTGTTTCCCCAAAAATAAGACACTGTCTTATATTTTTTTGGCTCCCAAAAACACACTAGGTCTTATTTTCAGGGGATGTCTTATTTTTCCATGAATGTCCCCTTCTGATCACTCTATTCCATTGACTCCATTGTCCCCTTCTGATCACTTACCCGTAATTAAGTGCAGGGATCTCCGTTAGGGCAGGGATCAGCAGCTTGCTTCCTTGTTCAGAATCGCGGGGGCAGGGATCAGCAGCTTGCTTCCTTGTTCAGAATCGCGGGGGCAGGTGTGCAGGCTTTTTACTTTCAGTTTGGCTCAGGAATAGACACGCCCTGCAGCCAGCATAAAGGACACACACACAGGATCATAATATCTGATAGCTGGAGCTGTCTCAGTGAGTACTTTTTTAATTTACCGGTATGTATGCTTTTTTTCTTTTTCTCCTAGGTCTTATTTTCGGGGTAGGTCTTATTTTCAGGGAAACACGGTAGCCAGGGATACAAAAAAAAAAATGTAATGAAAATGCTCTTGTGACAAACTCTTGAAGATTTCAGTGATGTCATGGCAATAGCACAAGCCATCATCAGTTATCAAGTTATAGTTTTGTGTTCTGTAGTGACTTACAGTAAGTGCTTCTGATTAAGCCTGGAAATTCTGCTTTGTCTTTAGATAGATTTATATCTCAAACAAGATCATTCAGCTTTGCTTGATTATTGATTGTAACCAGTTCTTCACTGTATACTTCATCCCCCTCCATAGAGGCAAGTCCATCATGTGGTGGTGATTGCAAAATACAGGCCAGGATATACAATTTTGTGCTTAAAGAGGAACTAAACCTAAAAGTCACCCAAAACAAAAAATACACTTACCTTTAATACCGCAGGGCAGTCGATCGGTCTGGAGGTCTCTTCCATCAGGTACCGCGTCGTCCTGGCATCCATCTTTAAGCCGGCGCTGGGAGCGCTGCCATCTTCTCCTCTTCTACCTACGTCACCCAACCCAAGTGCCGTGACACAGATTGGGAAAAAAACTTGCCGATCTCATTGAGCATGCAGTGACGAAAAGGCTCCTTTTGGAAAGGGCTTCTGGAAAGGGCTCCTTCCGCGCATGACCAAGATGCTCGAACACGCGCGGAAGGAGCACCCAAGAGCCTCCCGGGATGCGTGACGTAGATCTCCCGGGAGGCTCTGCGCTCCCATTCATTCTCGATTGCCTAGGCTTTAAAAAAAGGGTGTTGCACCCAAAAAAACAAACAGAATTTTTACTTTACATTAAAGGGTTGTGTACCCTTCTATGTAAAGTGAAAATTCTGAGTTTAGGTACACTTTATTGTTAGCTGAGAATCCACTTTTGTTTGTGTGGCAAAAATAGCAATTGTTAGGACTCGTGGTTCCTCCACAACATTGAGATTCCAAATGGCATTGCTGCCTTTTGAGATTTAGCAATTGAAGTTGGAACAATAGGCACAGATGATATGTGGAGCCCAAGTTTAATCCTGGTCACCAAGTGGACCAAGTACAATTTTTATATCTTCTTAAGATCTTTGGTAATTAGGTGACATTGTGAAGGTACCACACACATATCAAAAAATGTCTGGATGATTAATACACTTTCTAGGCAGGATTTCAACTTGTCAACAAATCAATTGTAGTTGATGATGTCTGTAACATAAAAATACAGACAATTGTCATTAGATCTTGTAATGCATTTGGAACAACGATACCAAATATCATCAAATATATATTTACTGTCACCAATTAAAACTGGACATGCAAAAACTAAATACAGGATCATAAACAAAGACCTTTTATCTGAGTTTACAAGTCAGATGTCTGTCATCAACCATAATATATTTATTGAAGCAGTAGAGACAGTAAGGTTGAACCTTTAAGAGTTCCTGAGCTACATTACTGGCCAAGGAATTATAAACCCTCAAATAAAGATGTTAATTTATGAAAAGCCACTAATTTCTA
Organism: Pyxicephalus adspersus; assembly: GCF_032062135.1. NCBI lineage: Eukaryota > Metazoa > Chordata > Amphibia > Anura > Pyxicephalidae > Pyxicephalus > Pyxicephalus adspersus. The sequence continues at coordinate 143,183,112 of NC_092860.1, forward strand.
AATTAATCTAAACAAATTTCTTGCGGCAGGTGTTTATTTTTTCTTTCTTTTGGATATCATTTTTGCTTGAATTGCCCATTTACTGTTCTAAGGGATCAGGAAGCCAAAATATCCTATTTATTCTTAGGGGCACAGAGTCTTCACCAGGGCACCCCTAAAGGGCTGATAGGCCAGTAGACTGGGCTCTTTAATGCTGTCACCAGGTCCCACCTTCAGGGTCACCCTACCCTTACGAGGAAAGACTGAGTGGCCTCAGTGGCAGGCATGCGTAGTCCAGGCACAGGTCAGAGCAGGCATCAGGCAAAAATGGTGGGGATACAGGTACATGTCAGAGCAAAAAAATTGATGGAATACTTCAAGAACTTGAGAAGTGTAACTCAAACAACCACAGGTAATGACCACTAAACTCATGGCCTAATTTTTAAGAGGGGCAGCGAGGACTCAGGCTGGCAGTGCAGAGCCAAACAAGGACTCCAGGCTTAAATTCAGTTTCCCCTTTTGTTCTCGCCTGTGTTTGGGCCTGACAGGATGGTATTTGCTTTAAAATATCTGCCATAAAAGAGACTCAATCCTGAACCTCAGTGACCAAAGACTTGACAGCAATTGGGAACAAGGTAAGATGGAATTTACATTTAGCAAGGGGACAGAGTTGGCTTAGTGGACAGCATTATTATATGCAACCTCTGCCATGGTCAGCAAAGAGGCCCATTTGTCCTGTGAAGCAGCTGAGAAACAGTGGAGATATTGTTCTAATGTTTGGATAGTTCTCTCCCTTTGAAGGATGGCAGCTAGATGACAAAGACGATTTTTTACAAAGCTTCTTGCAGAGCTCATCGGAACTTGGAAGTGAATTGTACAACTGTATCAGAAACAATGTCATCCAGTATTCCATTGTCATACTTACCTCTTCCTTGTGCATGCGGGCAGTTCGAGCCCTGGGTGGGCCTGCTCTTCCATGTTTTATCAGTTTCACCCATTCCACCAGCCAATCAGGAAATAGCCTCCTAATTATCTCTGGCTATTTAGCTAGCTCAGCACTCAGCGTTCATGCAACGTCTCCACTAGTACTGAGCAGTTCCTGTACACCTGTTAGTTAATTCAGCATTTCCCCTGTCCAATTCCTGTGTTAACCCCTTCTTGTCATCTGTTGTTTTCAGTCTATTCACTTGCATTGTTCCAGTGTTCCTTTCTGTCTGTGGTTATTCCTGGCACCTGTGCCTCCTGTTGCTTCCAGTGTCTCCTGCGTTCCCTGTGTCTTCCGTGCCTCCTGTTGCTTCTAGTTTCTCCCGTGTTCCCTGTGTCTGCAGTGGCCCGTGGCACCGGTGTATTTTCTGGATCCCTGGTATTTGACCCATGGCTTGTGACCTGACCTCTCTTGCTTGCTGCCTTGACAATTCTTCTGCTTAGTGATTTGGTTACTGTGTATCTTCCTGCCCACGCTGGTGTGCCCGAGGACCGCAACCTGGTATCCAGCAGCACAACATCCTCAGCAGTAGAGGCTCTGAAGAAGACCTGTTCACTGCTTAGACTTTTTGCGCATTGGGCCTTCTCAGGCCTCACACCATTTCTGTGCAAGCCATAGTGACCCTGTCTCCCCAAGTTTGGAAAGTTCTGGCCACCAAAGGTTCTGCAATTGGCAGCGATAGGATAGTCAGGCACGAGATGCTGCAGGATGTTTCAGCAGGGTGAGCTGCGGTAACCAACAGGTATTTTGACACATATAAAGTCCAGTCCAATCTAACGTTGCAGTTTGCACCTTTAGCAAGCCCCAGCTCTGTGTAAGGAGACTGGTTGCATCTCCAAGCAAACGGTTGCCCCCAGGACTTAATGCACAAGGGATGGCTTCTGGGGATGGGCTGGCAGAAGACCAAGGGAACACAGATTAAACAGTACGAGTTCTACAAAGCAAGTATAAAGCCAAAGTCGTACTCGGGTGATAAGTCCACCAGATCAGGAACAGAGGGAGAAGCACAAGCGGAGTTGGAAAACCAGGGATGCCACAGCAGAGGACTGGTAGAGATTTGCCTGATCTTCACTGCTGCTACAAGGATGCAGATGAAGAGAATAAGCAGGGTACAATGTCCTGCAGCAGCCTACAGCACGGGATTGTGGTTAGATAATTGTCTCCTTACAGTTTCTTATGAGAATTACGTAACTGAAGAACATACAGCAGTGCAAAGTTGGCTAGCAGAAGAACCATATTACCATACCTATGAGTAAGATTGGGTCAAACGTACCAGAGACACAGAACACATGCAAGTATTCTCTTAACCTCCTGGGCGGTTCATTTTTTTTCTGGATTATATGTCTAAAAGCGGTACATTGTCTTTCATGAAAATTTACTTTACAGTATAATAAATAAGTATGAGGGTAATAAAGTTTGAAACGAAAAAAATTAAATGCAAAAAAAAAAACAAATTTATTAATAAATTTAATATTAAACTGCCATGATTTTGCGTTTCAAACTTATTTATAATCATGCTATGTATATTGTAAAATAAATGCTCATGAAAGACGATGTACTGCTTTTAGACTAAAAATTCAGTGTCTTGCAGTCAATACAGTTATTTTGTATTGAATGCAATACAAAATAATTTGAAATTCCCACCACACCCCTAGCGATGGCTGTAAGTACCGACGTCACCAGGAACTCCCGGGGAATGTCAGCGCACTTGACGGAGACAGATCGAGGAAGAGGACGGGGCCAGAGGATGGCAGGACACTGGAGAACGCCGATGAGACCAGGTGTTTAATTTCTACTTTTTTTACCACCTCGAGTGTGACTTGGGGTTACCACTGGGGAGGTAACAAAAAGGAATTTGTGTGGCCCCAAAACACCGTAGCTTTTTTAAACTAAATCAAGAATGGTTCACAACTCACTTGGTTTGCTAGCTTTCATCCTCGCACGCACTATTTCTTCATTTACTGGCTTTGGGGTTCCAGAGGGGGATGAACTCCCCCTCTGGAAAGTGCACTGAAAGTGCAGAAGCACAACTAGGTGGCCCAGTATTGTGTCACAACAAAATGCCTGAGCAAGGACCTACAGCACATATCATTTTAAAAATATATATATATATTTATATATAAATATATAAAAACTGGATGTATATGTGTATGTTCCACCATCACTCGAAAACACGAGACATTTCAACCAAACTTGCCATACATATGACAGACAGACTCATGTGAGTACATCAGTCATCTTTGTACAGCGCTGTGCTATATGTCAGCTATATTTGGGTGTGGGTGGTCATCACTAGGAAATGCATGGAAACATTTCAACCAAACTTGCTATGTTCCACCATCACATTTCAATCAAACTTGCTAGACATATGACTCATGTGAGTGCACCGCTGCTCTTTGTACAGCACTGTGGTATAAGTCAGAGGTATGATTACATGTATGTGTGTATGTATTGCTCAGTGACAGTGTGCCTTTTGCTTACATACTTTTTATTGGATTCTTTTACATTCCAAACGTAAGGCATTTGGTCAAGTGCAATCAAAGCCAAAAAAATGAAACAATGTAGGCAAGAAAATCCCAAGGACAGGAATAGAAGACTTGCCCTGCTGCGCGAGAGAGCTACTACATCTAGCGCTTCAGAGACAGTACAACAGCGTGACACCCGAGTACAGGAAATGAAAGACAGACGATAATGGACTGCACAACATTTTAGCGTAGGAAGGATTCCACTATGATCCACATAAAGACTACTCACAGCATGCAAGTGTTAGCATCGGAAAAATGGAAATGGTTTGTAGTTACTGTCAAGCCAGGAAGTTTAAATCTGAGGCTCCTGGTATTTGTTGCAAAAAAGGGAAAGTCAAACTCTGCCAACTGGAAACACCACCACAAAAACTTTGGAATTACACATCAACAAATACCTCAAAGTCAAAGCATTTTCTTCTTCAGAAAATACAACTCATGTTTCCAAGTGACATAATTCGGCACAACATCAGCTCTTCAACAGCCTGGATTTTCATCCACAAATTTACCCTAAAGCGGGATCATTACTTCCGATGCCAGATCAACCACCAAAATTTCTACAACTATATTTTGTTGAAAACAAACTAACAGAAACTGACCAGAGGTGCAACTACATCTCAGGAACAAAATTTCAGACTGTCTTAAAGTTACAAAGGATGTTTCATAAGAACATTGTGCTCATTAAAAACAGCACTGTAACATATGCCATTAGTTTAATTGTATATTATACTTATACTTTTAAAACCTATAAAAAAACATTTCTTTGATGTAACACTTTCGCTTTATTTGATTCCTTTTTCTGTATAAGATTGCAATAAATAAATACCCGGGCAATGTCAGGTAATCAGCTAGTAAATATATAAATTTAAAAATATTAAAAATAGCATTTGAATATACATTACTATGTTGAAGCTGATAAGAGATTTTGATAATTAAGACTACTACACATAAAAATGAGGAAGATTTTTCTTGGTGTCATCATTGAACTTGATGTAAAAAATAATCTTTAAAAAAGTTCATCTATATAAAAGAATGATCAGGAGATCCAGATATATGCACAATGAACTTTGTTATCTTATTAGTACTGAGATGCATACAGAGTACATTTTAAAAAGAATAAAAAAACAGCTTTTTTCCCCCCCAATATATACAAAAGAGTAGCCATGTGATGATAGGTCCATTTTGAAGTTACATTTTAAGTTACATGCCTTATTACATAATCTTATCAAATGTAGAGATGTTTGATAACACCTGCATTGCAATTACTACATGTCCCAGCATGCATTAAAAAGAAAATATTACATTACATAGCTTTGGATAGTATTAACAGGCTAGACAAATCTTGGAGCGTATGTAAACAGCAGTTGCAACTAAATGGATTCTACTAAACTAATAATGTTGCATACAATACAAATGTCAATAGAGCCAACAACCTATCCAAAATTAAACTTTACTGAAAGAAAAAAGATTTGCAAATTAAAGTTTTTTTTAACTGTTAACTTGACACATTAGTATATGCAAATTATAATACAATTCAAATAAAAAAAATATTTTTCAAGCTCATAAATTACTGGACATTACATCTAGTCATTAAAATAAAATGAACTATAAAAATGTAAAACATTTTCCTGTTTAAAATAAAGGATGGTATTTTTAACAATACTGTGCAATATAATTATAAAAATGTATTTGGACATCTTGATAGAACTAAAAGGCAACTTCTGGATGGAGTTTAGGCACTCTGGTTTCCTCCCAAACCCCAAAAACACACCAATAGGTGAAATGACTGCAAAAAAAAAAAAAGTAACATTAGAATGTTACGGTAATTAGACTACGACCATGGTAGGGACTTTAGATTGCAAACTCGTATATCAATACAATATAAATACACAATATAATAACACACATACAAATTACAAATACCCAATAATATTATTTAAATCTATATTATACTATATATTGCAACAGAATACATATTAGAGTTAAAATTAAACATCTATTGACCCTCCTATTTTGTGTCATATTTTGTATATATTCTTACTATTCAAGTGTATTTTATTACACTATAAGAATTCTACTCATTCTTATAATTGTATATTTTAATAAACATTATTGTCTCAGAACTCATAGTTTGGGCATAATCCTTAAACAATTTTCACACCCAATTTTAAATCCAACAAAATATACATATTATAATTTGAATTAATAAACAAGACTAAATTAATGAGTCAAAACCAATTTATTTACTCTACAATAAAAAACTATTACAAAAACCCCTTTATTGGAATTATGAGAATAATGTATTCCAACAAAATCCACCAACATTAAAAAAAAAAAAAAAAAAAACATAGTACAATATAGTCATTGAACTTACACAAGACCAGCTGTGAACTGAGACAGCTATTTTTTTTTTAATACATATATTACCCATGAAATGTATGTCAAGTGCTATATTTTGTAATATAAATTTCCTTTTTTTTATTAGTATTTGTAAGACTATAGA
>NC_092860.1:143189897-143193030 GCF_032062135.1 Pyxicephalus adspersus
TATATATATATATATATATATATATATATATATATATATATATATATATATATATATATTGTATTGTGTATGGGATTGGATGTTCATCTAAATTTTTGTTATATATATATAATAGACAAATGAAAATATTTTATTTATAAAATCATGTTCTTCCATCATCTTGGTTGTATGAATCCCTTCATCCTGGATGGTTTTCCTTCTTTATGGAGTAAATTGTAGCCATTGGTCTTCTAAACCTCTTAAACGATTTACAAACTTTATATTTATTCCCCTCAAACTCAACCACTCAACCCCACTCGTGCAAACACTGAATAAAAATAGTCTATAATGGTAACATGGCGTTGACTCGTCACAAATGGCGCCATCACGTACTTGCCTCTGCCCAACCCATCCTCCATTTCAAGTCAACCCAACCACACGCATACACAAAATGGCCGCCAGGTCTCTTCATGACTTCCCAACCTTGGAGCCGTGCGAAGAGCCGAATCAAGGCGGAGAATGGCTGGCTCCATGAGTCACCGGCCGGAGACAAAACCCGCGCCATCAACATAAGCCTACGCCGCCTTTAGACGACGTATCCCGGTCTATTTTACCAAGAACGTCGACTGAAACAAAATGGCAGCCTGATGAGGAAACAACCAAGGCGCAGCCTCGTTTTGGTTCTGACGTGACTAAGAGGCGCGTGCGGGACCACTCCCTCACTTCCAGCTGCCTTCCTACCCCACCCCCACCAATAGTCACTTTCCCCGCTGCGGATGCACAGACCTGCACGTAGTCAAGTCATAGAACTGCTTAGCTCCTTCCGCCGCCCGGGACTATTTTTCCCTCTGACCCCCAGTAATTTCTATCTAAACTCATTATTCATCGGCTGTGGTAGCTATTACAATAGCCACCCGGTTTATGACTAATCATAATAACTCAGTACTAATAATTAAGACCGCCGACCTATTTTATCGTGTCGACCAATAGCCGGTCCTGTATATTACATCGGTGGCGGATGAATACACTTTTCATAGTGGGAGCCGTCACTGGATTCCCCCAGCGCTGTAGGGAATCGCTGTATAACTTGAGAAAAAGAGTGTAGGCGGGGCTTGTGGGTAGCTTAGCAACACGAGCTTGATAGACGTCTCAGCTTTCCCAATTGGGGACGGGATCAGACTTCCTTACTCCGCCCTGTTCCGCATGCTAACCAATAGCAATTAGAGAGGTGCGGCTTGGAAGGTGCGCGTGCAGTGTTTGTCCGCCTCTTCTGCATAGTAGTGTCCTGCTGCACCGAGCTGAGAGAAGAGGCACCCGGTCGGGCGGGTTGGAGCACAATAGACGACGACGTGAAGTCGCTGACTGACTGAAAACAAGGAAGCTGACAACCACTGAATGATATAAAGGCTGTAAACGGTGAGTAGCGCAGCTTACCGCAATGAAAACGCTGCTAATGACTGCCTGTGCGCACATTCCAGTGGTGTTCAGTCTGCCTGCACCGTCATCAGCTTTTCATTTACTTGGCCTGTCTGAGGGAGTGCAGTCTATAAGACTTGTTTACTATACATTACATGGCTGCCACCATTGTAACATTTCCAGCTGACCAGTAGGAGAGCAGCCAAATTTGCAACCTAGACTTCAATGTAAAAAATAGCCCTCCTCCATAATAAACTCATTGCTATGACAATATGTCATGATTGCCCTGTGGGGTATTTATGATGAGTATGTACCTCACCTTCAATGGCCATGTCCATTATCAATAAGCTGAGGATGTGTAATGGGTGCGGCTGTGTTATATGATGGTGAGTGGAATTGGGGTTGAGTTTTGGGGTTCACAAGACCATGTGACCCCCATTTTGCTAGCCATGTGTCACCCTGGCATGTAAATAATCCTCCACCTGCGCTCTGCTCCAATCAGATCGCGTGCTGTCACTGATATGCAATGAAGGGGCGGGGCTTGCTGTAGTTCTTGCATGAACTTCTACAAGATGTCAATATCTTCCAAACTAACGTAAACCCTTCATGACCAATACATTTATTGTATTTTCGAGGAGGAAGACCCTTTTAGGTCAGAATCCTAACACCTCTGATCTCTTTCATACTTAGGAATATCCACGATGGTGCTGGTGCACCAAGAGAATCTACACGTCCTGGTGGGACAGAAGTTTGCCTGCGTTTTGGGGAGCGATTTAAAGCTTGACGTTAATTCAGTAGCGGAATGGCCATGGAAAAGCGGGATCATTCGTGCGGCCTCCCACAAAGATATGACCTGTGCCGAGTTAAAGGTAAGTGAGCACTACTTGTGATCTGTGTTTGAGCTGAAGGATACGGTGGTAGGTTGTGCCTTGGGTTACCGCTTGCCACCTTCAAATAATAATTCTTGTGTTGTTGTATTGTGGTGATCAGTTTGTAGGAGGTTTCTGTTGTCAAGTCTTTCCGGTGGTAATACGTGGTAATGGCGGGCTCTTTAAGGTAACCCTTTCTGGAGTGGAGCAATGTAGTGATGTGATTTCTTGTCTTTCTGTAAGCTGGGGTACACTGCACTTATCAACCAGGGATCCATGGAACCCAAGGGGTCATCCAGAGGTTACTAGGGGTTACTTGAGCAGGTCAGTTTCGTTGACACCAATGATCTTTTTGGCTATCTGGAAGGATGACATTCTTCCCAATGGCCGGCAATGTAAGAGGCATTCTTCCCACACTAATGTAATGTGAGCTGTGTATATAGGAATTATGGAAGGGATTTCCTGAAGACCTGAAAGTTATTTCAAGGGTTTCCCCAAGAAGCACTGCACTACACGAATAAGCTACAAAGTATGGGTTGCTTTGTGTTCTGTGTCAGGTTGTGCAGTCTTTGCACCCTTTGATAGCTTGTAGAGAGTATTGGTCCCAGGCCATGTATTATACTTGGCGGAGGGAGTGTTAGTCCCAGGTTATGGATTTTACTTGGTGGGGGGCACCCTTGGTCCCGTGCCATGGATTTTTACTTGGCGGAGGGCACCCTTGGTCCTAGGTCAAAGATTTTTACTTGGCGGAGGGCACCCTTGGTCCCAGGTCACAGATTTTTACTTGGCGGGGGACATCCTTGGTCCCAGGTCATAGATTTTTACTTGGCGGGGGACATCCTTGGTCCCAGGTCATAGATTTTTACTTG
>NC_092860.1:143193172-143197315 GCF_032062135.1 Pyxicephalus adspersus
GGGACATCCTTGGTCCCAGGCCATGGATTTTTACTTGGCGGGGGACATCCTTGGTCCCAGGCCATGGATTTTTACTTGGCGGGGTGCATCCTTGGTCCCAGCCCATGGATTTTTACTTGGCGGGGCCACTCTTGTTACCAGCCCATGAAGTTTCACTTGGCGGGGCCACATTGTTCCCAGGCCATGGTTTTTTACTTGGCAGGGGTCACCCTTGGTCCCTGCCCATGGATTTTTACTTGGCGGGGTGCATCCTTGGTCCCAGGCCATGGTTTTTTACTTGGCGGGGGGACCCTTGTTCCCAGCTCATGAAGTTTCACTTGGCGGGGCCACCCTTGTTCCCAGCTCATGAAGTTTCACTTGGCAGGGGGCACCCTTGGCCCCAGACCATGTAGTGTTCCCCCTAACCCCTTTTATCTGTGCCTGTCACTTTTAAGTAACTATCCGTCTGTTTTGGGCCGGTTACTATAATGTTGGGTCCAAATACAGGTGCTACCACCCAGCTTAAAAAAATTCTGGCCAGAATACTGCCAAGGATTTTACTTGGTGGGGGATCGTTAGTCCCAGACCATGGGTTTTACTTGGTAAAGGCCTGTGGTTCATAACTGCTGGGTCTACTGTTGACCCATAATTCCTAATTCTCCTCAGTGTTTGCTCTGTCATACCGTTGACTTAAATATCCCTATATCTATGTTCTTGTCCTTGAAAAACGGTTGCTAGTTCCAAATGATGTATTTTTTGACAACCTTACATGTGGTCATGTTTGCGTGAAATGGTGGCTTTCCAGTTTGTCCCCAAAGAGCCGCCATGGTAAGTTAGACACTCCATCAATAAAGAATAACGAGAATCATCAAAAACTATGACAAAATAGTGTTCACGTCTCATGTTGTACCTGGAATTTCAGGTCTTCACAACTGGCTAGTTTTTTCTAAAGCAAAACCCATGCTAGTGACTGTCAGCTGTGGGAAAGGACACAATCCTAGAAGTTTATTGGTAGCAAAATTGGGCGCGATTGTTATTTGGAAAGATAGGGAATTGAACGTGAGCTATCAAACTTTGATTTTGTTTGGAATCAAGTATTCTCAAGGTTGTTAGCTTTGTATCCATGCCTGGTAATTTTTACCACACCAGTTATCCAGTCCCAATTGTTGCTATTGAGATATATGTCGGATTCTTTGTTTGGCACTCTTGTCTTCTTGTTTTAATTAGTACCTATCACCAGAATAGGAAATTAGGTGAACTTATCTGAATCTGGACACAGACAGTATGACCAAATCTTGGTCACCCTTTCGAAATCAAAATATAATTAGCTAGACATCAACTTTTTCCCTTAAATCCTATGTTGAAGGACGTTAGTGTTTGCTTGGATTTTGATTTTACTAGTCTGGGTGTCCATACCTCTGTATACACAGTTGCTTGTGTGTTGTGGTTTTCCCAAGATCTCGAGATGTTGTAAAAGGGCATTTTTTATTAATTTTTCTAGAAAATTTTAGAACCCAGGTAGCCAAAAGTTGGTGCTGGGAGGGTCATGAAAGTACACAGTTACTTTAGAGTTCCTTTTAGCTTGGAGTGATAGGGTTTTGTACTGAAAGCAGAACTAAACTTCAAAAACAAAATATGGCAAGTAGGTAGCTTTCTCCTGCTGAAAGGACCTGCTCTTGTCTTTAAAACACGGGCAGCACGGTGGCTCAGGGGTTAGCACTCCAGCCTTTGCAGCGCTAGGTTCGATCCCCAGCCAGGACATTATCTGCATGGAGTTTGCAGGTTCTCCCCATGTCTGTGTGGGTTTCCTCCGGGTACTCCGGTTTCCTCCCACATCCCAAAAACATGCAGTTAGGTTAATTGGCTTCTCCCTAACAATTGACCTTAGACTACATTAATCACATATGACTATGGTAGGGACATTAGATTGTGAGCTCCTTTGAGGGACAGTTAGCGACACGACTATGGACTTTGTACAGCGCTGCGTAATATGATGGCGCTATATAAATACTGTATAATAATAATAAAACTCACCTTCTTGTTTGTAACCTTTATGCTGGGAATGGATGAATGAGTTAAATCATTCCATCCTGGCCAATCAAGATAGCCAAAGACCCCTATTCCAAAAGAGGACCAGGTGAAGATGTTGATAATAAAGCGAGGGGAGGCAAGTTTGGAACCTCTTCAAAGCATCAGGTTGAATTCTGTTGGATGTATAATGTGTATACATCCCTTGCCCCTAACAGACAGTTAAGTGCATGGGGCTACCATAGTAATTTACAAGTAAGCATGCTCATTGTGAGGGCATATCTGTGGATATGTATCATTCTTGAGTTAGTCATTGTCCATATGTGAGTTTCGGGAGGATGACATGAGCATTATCACACTTGCTTGCTTTCCTTGTTTTGATATGTAACACTGTTTTGTTTTAATCCTGGTTGCTTTATTGTCCCCTGGTTTAAATTGAGTGGTCCTGTGAATAAATTCCTAGGTTTATGTATCTTGTACAGCGTTCTGTTTATCAGGAATCGTAGACACGTGTGTGGTGACCTTCCTGTGCAGCTTTCAAACTTGAAAATAGATTAGAATGTATGTTTAGTTTCCTACTAATGATTGGAAGATTTTTTTTTTTTATTCTACAATATGTTAGCAATTGACCTAAGGTTTTACAAATTTTGTCAAGTTCCATTGCTAAAGAAGCTAGGTAAACTTCCAGTATGTTGTTGGAGAATCTTGACGGAGATCAGAACATGGAGACCCCAGCACTCACTGTGAATACAATGTATTTTAACCCATTAATATATTTAAAACTTTCCAACATTGTTACCATTAGTTGGAAACTAGCTACACAAGCTAAACATTTAAGGGTCTTGATATCTTTAGTATTTTGTCTTCTGAATTACGCTGATTGTCCTCTCTTCCGAATTACAAAGATCAGGTTTAGAATTGCCAGCCATTGTTTCATTTTTAAACTGAACTGGAAATAACGTTGTAGAGCCTTCTCCTAGGAACTTTAGAATCGTATTGGGTTCATAGGGTTACTTTACAAATATGTGGTATGTTGTGTTGATAATGAGCCATTCCATGTCTGACCCTGCGAGTGCTTCTTCATCCACCAGCTGCCGTTGGCATTGTTTGGATATGGCACTTTGGAGCCATCTCTTCCATGAGCCAAGAAGTTACATAGTTAATTGGATCGCAATAAAAAAAAAAAGAATACCCAAAAATGTTCTGTCAGAACATGCTTGAAAGTCCAATGTCTAGAGGTTTTTGTTTAGGAAAAAGCCCATAGAATCCACAATAAGTGTTACACGCATGGGTTAATTAATTCACCGGAAGTAAACATAATACACTTTGCTCTAAGCACATGGACGCAAGCGGCTTACAATTGAGTACCAGAGGCTTTTAAAGTTCATGTAAGCTTGCCAGATGAGCCCCACCATGCTCCCCGCTGATTGTTCTACAAACTTGCCCCTGACATCTGGAAACAACCTTCTTGTGGGCTGAGACATCAATGACACAATGATTAGTGCCCCCGTGTTGTAAGCTGTTTCTAGTAACCTGATTGGCTGTCATGGAAGTTTGGTTCTGCCTACAAATGTCTGCCTCTACATTGTAGTTAGTTTCAAAACCCATGGTAGTATATTTTGATTACATTATTATTGGTTTAGGCTGTGTAAGCCGAGGACGTCAAGAAGTCATAGCATGTAAATGAGGTCGTTAACTGTTAGCTGTGTTTCTTTTTTTCCTTTACTTTCTATTTGTCAAGCCTATTTACTAAATATATTTGTTATGGCCAAGTGGTTTGGTGGGATTCTAAAGACAATTCCTAATGGGAGTGTTGCCAATTGGGTTTGTAATATGATGAACACCAATGTTTGTGTGTTCAATTCTTCAATCCTTTTAAATGACATGTTAGCTGTTAGCTTTAGGGCAAAACCAAAGCTGTGCTGATTTAAAATAAACATAAGACATTTTATTTGTTTTATCTTAAGGGATCTAAAAAAAAAAACCTGATTGGTTACTAGCTCTGGAGTCTGATCTAGAAAATTAGGACAGACCAAAAAATTGTGTAAAATTGTGATGCTTAAAAATTAACTTTGGTTGTTTTTTATACAACGTTGTTTAGATATTTTTGTGTATGGTATATGTGTGTATGTATGT
>NC_092860.1:143197410-143204158 GCF_032062135.1 Pyxicephalus adspersus
GCTGGGGCTTTGTTGGGTGACTTGTTTATCCGCACAGTACATTCTCGAACTGTTACCAGGCAAAATAGAGCTGAACGTTCTCGGAGAGCTAGCACAATCCGTATAGTAAGCGGAGCATTCAGCAAGCTATAAAATATTCTTCACATTGTAAAGTTAACTATATGGTCACTGGACGATTCCTTTCATTTCCTTGACTAATCCCTTTTTGTGTGTGTAGAAGACCCAGCCCAAGCAGTGAGAGAGCCATTGTTTTCTTGTGAATGTCCTTTTGCAAGCTTGTTCTGCCTTCTCTTCCCTCCCACCCCCAGCTGCTGTGGCTTTGCAAGTTCCTCTGTGTATGTGCTGTCTGCTTTACCAAGGAGGGGGTTGTATTCATGTGTAAACTTGGGACCGGCAGATTCTTTAGTTGGGGAGGGGAGCGTTAGCTAGCTTGTTGATCTCGTGAGTCATGTTATGCAAGGGGTGTAGCCCTGCCAAACTCGACATTACCGTGTACAAGCAAGAGATTACGACGCATATATTGCGATATACATCACCTCGAATTGAATGGTTTAACCCTGTAGGAGAATGAAATGGAAAAGAGCATTCTTTGTGTTCATCTGATAGATGGGGATTTTTATGGAAAGATGGCGGGATATGCCCTACGATTAGCCTAGCTATTGATAATTTTGGTATTTGAGGAAAGCCATAGTGGACCCATTCTACATAAATAAATCCAGGTGGAATTGGTTTACATTGGTGTAATTTTCTCCCGGTTTTGTAGCTCCTTTGTTTTATCTTTCCAAGTCCTTAGGCATTCATGGTCATTAGTGTCCGTCCTGGAGCCTTTTAGCATGGGGTCTCCAATGTTGGTTATGCAGACATATACAATTTCCAGGATCAGCGATTAACCCTTCATTGGTTTTTCCTGATTTAACACGGGCCAGGACATTCAAAATTGGTTCAAACCTCCCTTGAGAGAACTGAATATAGGACAACCATGTTGGCCACATCCTGCAGTTTGGATACCAAAGCATGGTCATTTCATGGTTTATGTAGATTTATTTTGCTGGGTGCACCATTGCATTAAAGATAGTCAGGCATGGAGTCATAAAATGTTTACTATCTGATAAACACACACGCAATGTCTGGGTTAGAATATCTGAATAGTAAGCATTTCCCTGACTTCTGCCAGCTGTTTACTCCAACTGGCCCCACCCACCAGCCATATCAACCAATAGATACAAGCCTTTCACTTTCAGGCCTGCCACCATTGGTTGGAGGACTTATCAGGAAATGATGCTACCTCATTCATAAAGTCTTCGAACAACGACCGGAAGTTTGTAGAATTAAACATTCTACATTTAGGCCATACAGGATTCCGCCCAGCTTTCTCCTTACATACTTTACCAGTTTAATAAAGGAATCTACATTGTTCCATTGTTGGAAAGACATGGAAATACAGACTTCTTTAATTAGGTCAACCATTGCTAATAAAGTATTACTGTCCTGGGGCCCTTACACAATTTTTAGCTGCAGACTCCCAATTGCGGGTAGGAGACGGGAGGGAACTTTGCAAATTGCATACTATAAAAGGAATTTGCTGGGGTTTTATGCAGCCTGCTAGAGAAGAGAAAGGCTGTGTTTGAGCGGATTAGTCTGGCAGCTGTGCTCTTCAATAGATTTAAATATTGTGCAGAGACATTACTCTTAAAATGGCAGCATGTCTCTAGCATGTGGGATTAGGTTTGTGTTTTATATTAACTACAGCCGATTGACTAAAACGAGACATGACTGGCTGTATTTATTACCTTTTGGGTGCATGATGGACAAAGCTAAAACCTCATTTCTATTGTGAATATTGTCCATCTGGATGTTTTTACTCTTGAGAAACATGTTTACAATGTTTTTAGGCCTTAAGGAATCTTAGAAGGTGTAAAAAAAAAAAATCCATTTTACATTGGTGATCGGTGTGAGGTATTCTTCCCTTACAGATAGCTTAGGAGTCATGCTAGCTTTGAAACTAGGAGATCACCATCACATGTTGGGTCAATCAGCAAAGCTGAGGTAAATGCTGGGTTGAAGTTTTAAAAATGTATCTGTTTGAAAAAGAATTGTGTGATTTCAGCAACTTTCCTGCAGATGACACGTGTCATTAGCTTGGTGAAAAAACAGTTGACGGGTTTCTGGTGTTCCCCAAAGCTGGATTAGATGAAGCTTGGAATTGGACTGGATATGAGTATTTGATGTTTCCTAGATGCTCATAATGGTAGTCCTGTGCTTTGTAAACCTCAGAAAGTTGGGTTTCCTTCTTCAGTTTGTGTCCTTGACTTAACAGCAGTTAGCTGAAGGGGAGAACTGGAAGAACCTTTCGTGAGGGTGCAGTTTTTTTCTAGATGGTCTTTACCTTTCTCTGGCATGATAGGAAATGTCACACCAAGACTTTTTAGACAAAATAATTTACAGCTTTTTCTCCAGTCTCGCAGGGATCTGTGTTGTATAAAGTGGTATTTCAGATCATGACTTATAGAATGGCTCCCCCCTAAGTCGTTTTGTGCTCTGAGAACGCTTCTGCTCATTTATTAACTCCTTGGACTTGACCAGATTTGTTTTTAACCAGGGTTGAAAACTGAAAGCTCATTTCCTTTAACCTTTGAAATCTAAACGGTGGTTTGGTTGGGTATTTCTCTCCTGGTGTTAAGATACCTGGCTCTCTTTTTCATGTGTGTGTTTAGCATTTTATGATCCGTTAATCCTTTAACGGATCAGTTACCGTTCTGATGCCACTGGCTGGTGTTGGTATTGAATGAAGCTTTGTAGAGTTCTGCTTGTACCAGACACAGATCTGTAACTGGAGATTTGCACACTGCAAAGTGTTCGGTGCTAGAGAATATGGAGCTTTAACCCTTACATGGATCTTGGGTTTTCTACTTGGACCTGGTCCCAATAATGTAAATGTGTTTTGTGATGACGGCAGTATATTTTTATATGTGGGCTGGGTCATCCCCAGACAGGAAGACAATCCCCTTTCTAGTAATTACTCGTGCCCTTCCTCCAGGCTGCTGAAAAAAGTAAACAAACTGCCACATGGTGATCTGCCCCTCCCGGTAGGAGGAAGTGGGTGTGTGTGTAAATCCCGCCCCCTATTGGGAGGTCATTCAGCAGCTCTCAGACACTTCCATGTGCAGCATATTGTACCCAGCTTTCCACTCGCTCCTATCATACAATTGATCCTAATAAAGTGTAAGACAAGCAGTTACATTTTACACACAATACCAGGGGTGATGATTCTTTAACATTGATGCTTTTCATGGCGTCCAAATGCAATCTCATTTTATGTTGGAATTTTTTTAATTCACCCATAACTTACTTTTTCAGTTTCACATGGGGGATGCCTTAACACTTGCACGTCTTGTGAAACACAATTCATTAGCATGGCAGTCATTAGGAAAAACGCGACTTACACTGGTGGCCAGTGGGAAGAATGTCAGCCATAAAGATCATTGGTGTCACCTAAACTGAGAGGTACAAATTCCTCTATGAAAATCTTCTATGAAGGCTGTTGGTGGGGTGAAGATGTGCTTTTTAGCTATTAGATGCCAAAGACAATTATACTTATAGCTTTTCTTTAGGCTACGTATACCCGTGTAATAATTGTCATTGGAAAGGGTCCTTCATGATTCTTTCCAACGACTGCACGATGCATGAACGAGCAATGTACATACAGCACTGTTCTGCTCTATGGAGGGGGGGGAGAGAATGATGGAGCGGCACCCTGCTGCTCCCCCCCCCTTCACCTTCATTATGATCGTTTCCTGTCCACGGATCCACCAGGACGGTTGTACGGATAACGAGTGCTGTACACACACCACAAGCCGATGATCGAACAAGAATCGTCTGACGTGTGTATGTAGCCTTAGTGTTGTATTCATCCACCTAATCCCATCCAATAATGTATCATTGATGGGAGCAATGTTTGCTCCGTGTGCTAAGGATCCCTTTTCTAGTAATGTTTGGTAATAAACGCTTCTCAAATTTATGCTTTTGAATGCCATTTGCAGCTCTGGAAAGATAGTCCACATTTAAAGTAAATAGCAGCCTACAGGTTTGAAATCTAAGTATGCGCTTCAAATGCAGAAATATAACTGTGGTCTAATGAGCCTTTGTGACAATAGTTCTTACTTTGTAATGAGAGGATACTTACATTGTCAGTGCATGTTTGGTTTGACTTTGTTTCTTGCTAGATATTGGTGAGCCGCTTTCTTTGTTTAGGTCTGTTGATGATGTTCGTTGTGTATACAGAATAAAGGTGCCACTAAATGTATTTTTAACAGAACATTTCCTGTTTCCTTTATGCTGACTTATGGAGACTAGTCGTGGTCATTAGCATACGTGAGCTGTTTTTTGGCTGCGGTCCAGTTCGTGTGTCTGGGTGGAGGCTCAGTCTAGGTTGTGCAATGTCATATATTCCACACATGACTGCTACAAAGTTACATATTCATTTGTTTTTATTTTATTTTCATATTTTACACCTTTTTTTTTTCTATAGGTTTGTGTGGAGTTTGAAGGTGAACCCTGGCAGAACAGAACGTGGATTGAAATATATGGAGCCCAAGTCCAGTTGTTTTTGGTTGAGCACAGCTTGGCAGTGGCTGATCGCCAATGTCCAAGTAACCCCACAGTATTTGTACTGTGCCCAGCAATGGTGAGTATCGACTCAAAGCCATGACCTCCAGTAGTGAATTCAAGATAAAGCAGACAGACAAATCGCTTATTTTGTGTCATTAGAGTTGATTATAGTAGTTACTTCAATAAAAAGCTCATCAGCTTATCTACATCTAAGCTCTGTAACCATTATACCATTATATTTTACTATTGATTTTATTTCTTTGTAAACAGCAATATAAGACGTTGGTGGCCAAGGTGTCTATGGAACCCATGACATGCATACAGTTCCTCGGGGACAAACACAAAGTCTTCATGAATACAGAAGTTGTGAAGCCTGTGCGGGTAATTGTTGACTTCAATGTTTCTTTCCAGTTTGAGAAAAGCCAAGGAAGGTTAATTTATTCCAGAAATCCTTTTTTGTATAGCTTTCGGAGTCCAGCATTATCTCTGATAAGAAATGGTGGAGTGGAACATATAGTTCTTGTATGATTTCTTATGTTCCTTGATAATATGGTCATTGCGAGTCAAAGCCAAATGTTATCGGTTAACAGCTTTATTAAAAATCTAGTATATTCTCTAGCTTGCTTAACTTTTATATAAAAAAATAGATATATGGTCTCACTTAGGTCTACAGAATAAATGCTGAAGCTCTATAGGACTCTCATATAGACTTTTTATTTTCTGTTTATAATGAAGGTTTTGGCCAAATCGGAGATAGAAATATCTTGTGGTTTGTGTTCTCTGTAACACTTATTGACAGCATTAATCCAAGGAAGAGATACAGTCAAATTGTTTTGGGAGAATGTAATGCAAGGACAGTTGCAAAAATTTATATATATTTATGTATTTGCAATATTTTCTCTTGTGTTGGCTTAAACAATACTCATAGGTGCTTGCTTACAATAAAGTTATAAACTAAAATGTATATTCCTTTTACTTGATCATCTCTAAAAATGCATACATCATACTTTGTCCACCACTTATAGGAGGTTACTATCACAACCTGATGAAGATGTATTTTTATGGCAGATAAGTGATTTTTATATAAGCTTCCATATTGATACCAATAATGCTTTTTGTTCTAGGACCGGGAAAGCTTAAAGCAGTTTATGCAAGGAAACCGGACTTTTAACAAGGCTTTCCAGGAGCTAATCAGAAAGAATGTGGATGAGAGCCGCATATTGCAAGGTGAGGTCGCCCATTGTGTCTGATAAAGACTACTAACTCGTAGTACTGGTCTGTTTAGTAGTAGTCTTGTCTGTCTTAGATAACATCAGCATTTGTGTTGCTTTGTTTGCAGTGTGTAAACATGATTTACTTCCTTTTAAAGGTGCCAAGAATTTAGTTGGGACATCTATAAAGGTTTACAGCATGACTGAAGGAATCCAGTGGTTCTCTGCCTCAGTGGTGAATGCGAACGGCAATTCCCGGACTCTACAAATTAAATGTGAACAGGTAAATATTTGTAAATAATGGTGGTCTTGCCTGATCTCTTTAGGTGCCCTCGCTCTGCATCTAAAACAAAATCCCCTTCTAGCCTTCAACCTAGCTTCTAGGTTACTGGATTTGGCCCCCATTTTGGTCTTGATTTTGTCTGAAACAAGATATGAGAGAAGATATTCTACCTATACATGTAAAAATGTTATGTCTGTATAATTGGTAAATAGATTTTACTATCCAGGATTTATATAGCACCGACATATTACACACCGCTGTACAAAGTCCATAGTTATATCACTAGCTGTCCCCTAAAGGGGCTCACAATCTATGCTTAGAAGTCCTTTTCCATGTTGTGCTTTGCAGTTATTCCCCTGTCTCACTGCAAGCCTAATAGACTGGATATGAATAAAAATAATTGTCTGCAGTCTCCTATAATGTTAAATGCTCAGTGTGTCTGGTAGCCACAAATTAAAATGTAGGCTTTAGGTCGCAAAATGGAGCCTGGAAACAGAATATATTTTATTGATAGAAAAAGTTGGAACTCCATGGAGTCATTTGAAAGCTTAGATGGTTCAGAATTCAAGGTAATTGTAGTAAGCGTTGCCTGAAGATTGTGCCTTAGGCTAGTAGTCATTGTGATTTGGTGTTTTCTGTTTTTTTT
>NC_092860.1:143205064-143237134 GCF_032062135.1 Pyxicephalus adspersus
ATTAGAAAACTGCCTCCAAGCAATCTGTCCCAGTTGGATTTGGAGAAGCACTGTTAGGGTGTACAGCTACAACTCCTGCAAGTCAAACCCAGACATCCCGGGCTACTCCGCCGCAAGCCAATTCCCCACCAAGCTTCGGCGCTGCCACACCACTTGGGTAAGGACCTGTCATTATATATGCAAGTATGGGTGTATGGTGTGTCTTCATCCCCACCCAGCCTCCCAACATATGTTTCTAACGGAATCCTAGATTCAGAGTGCGATTTCCATTTAAGTATAGGTAGGAGCAAAAAGATAACTACACATTTAAAGTGCATTTATCTTTAAATGTTTACAATTTTGTGATAAAGTGTTTGTGCTCGGGTATAGACTTAGACCGTTAATGTATATTCTTTTAAAGGCTGTTTATTTTCAAAGACACCCTGTTACCCTTCCATTCATTTCGATGACCATATAATGGTATTCGTGGATTTTACATATTTAATGTAACATGTTATTTTATCTTAAAAGCCTCCTTTTTGTTTGAAATCAAAAGCCTGAAAACTCTATTGGTGGGTGTCGCCTCCTTGAACCTAATGTCTGCAGTTCCAGCAGACTTTAAGGTGTCCCTTTTCTTTTTTCAGTACATAGGAGCTTGCACCATTATTATTATTATTAAACAGGATTTGTATAGCGCCAACATATTATGCAGCTGTACTTCAAATAGGGTTGTGCTAGGGAATTGATTTTCACTGTAAACAAAGTAACATTTGCTAGCAAGTTCAATGGCACAATGCAAGTTGATAAAAAATTTCTTATGGAAAGGAAAAATGTTGCAAGTTATATTTCAGATACAGGTAGTCATGCGAGATAGAGACTGGGCTGTAGGTTTGTTCCTAAGTTGAATTTGTATGTATGTCGGAACAGGTACAGGTTGACATTCAAAAATCTGACAATTGATAATCCGGGTCCTTCAGTTTTCTGGCATAGATTTCGGAGCGCATTTTCAAATTTACAATTTTTTTTTTAGAGACGTTGTTTGTTGTGATGGTGCTGTACTCCAGAATGAGCTGTTAGGTTTTAAGTTTCCTCCGTAAAATGAACCTGTTTTTGTTGCTGAGGATGCTGTTACTGTCAGTCATGAAGATGATCATCCTGACAGCCCATCTGCTATTTAGCTTCTTTTTGAGGGTGCAGTAATGATTAACATTCTAAGGCACTATTTTGTTTAGTTGAACTGTTTTATTTAGTTGGTAAACATTAACATTTTATTTGCTTTTCATTTAGTGTCATTTAATTTAGTGTGATTTCACTTTAATATATACAGCATATATATCCTTCAAAAATCTGGAATCTTCGAAAGTCCGGCACTCCTAAGGGGTCCGTCCGTAGGTTGCTGGATTTTTGAATATCATGAACCTTTAATAAATGCAATAAGGACAGATGTTTGTCCAGGATTAGGCAGGATGCTGTGAGTTACTGTATAAAATCCTCACTGTGAGTTAATCACAAACAAAGAAGAAAGAAAAAACTTTATGGAGCCTAGACATTCATTACCTTCTGGAGCAAGCTGTGCTTTGATATGCAAAAAGTAACAACTGCAGAGTTTGTCGTGGTCGTTAAAGAGTTACAAGAGGTGACAGAACAGCAAAGATTTCTTTTTCATCAAGCCTCTGTCTTGCACAGGAACAGGGTTCCTATCAAGTAGTTGTTAGTATGTTCGGATGTACTTAGCTCGGGGACTACCTGTACTTTTTTTGTGCTTGTACCTTGTTGTTAATAAACAGTATTTATAAAGCACCAACTTTTATGAAGTATTGCAGTGATGTGCCCATTCATTGAGTCAATTTATAATTGGAGCAATAAATCAATAAATTCAAAATGTTTATTGGAAATTGGTGATTTTTGTATGGTCTTCACTAGTTCCTTTATTATTCAAGCATACACTATTGAAACCTAGAAGAATGATATCAGTAGTAATGGGCCCTGCCTGATGCATATTAAAGTGGAATGTAAAAAATAAAATCTTGTGACCAGGTGAAAATGTATTTACACTTGGCTGTGCCCACTTTGTCATGGGCATCATCATCATTTGCTTTAAAAATCCTTCCTGATCGCAATTTTCTAACACCAAACTACAGTTCCACCTAAAGCACCCTCACCCACCATCCCTAAGTATTTATTCATTTGTAGCGTGACTCCATCCACCAAAAGCATGAAAAAAATTAGCCATCTACCGTAACTTCCTTTATTATTGACCCGGATTTATGAAAACTCTCCTAGGCTGGAGAGGATACACTTTCATCAGTGAAGCTGTGTAATCCAGCAAAAACCTGGAATGGATCTGGTTCAGAAAACCTTTGTTAACAGATTGCTAATGACTTTTAGTAAATCCATTCCAGGTTTGCTAGATTACCCAGCTTCACTGAATAAATAAATCGGGGTCATTGTGTTTACTTCTCTGGAGGTCAATGTTTTTAGATATCGCTGGTGGTCTTTGTTGACTGTCTGTATCATCTAGAGCTTGCCTTTAGCTGAAGATTCAGCTTCATTTGTATTTCTCATCATCATTTCTTGAGCATTTACTTATGTCCTCTGTTTACTTGTATGTTCTTGGTTATCACATTGTGGGATATCCTTGGGAGGGTTTTGAGGTTGCTGGTGGTAAACCTCTCTGTTATAATGTTTGCAAAAGAATATATATAATAATTTTTTTCTTTTTGCAGGAAGTGCACACAGAATTTACCAGGTGAAACTTCAGTTCTGAACGGAGAAGAGAATAACTTGTTTCTAAGTGTTGCAGCAGCTCAAGGCAATAAAGGGCTTGGATTTGGATTGGACAAGTCAGCTGGGCCATTCTCCTCAGGTGGCGGTTTCTCTTCCTGGGCCAACAAAGCAAATGGGGAAAATGGACAGAAATCTGAAAACCTCTTTGCTGCATTTACCAAACCCTCAACTGTTTTCCCTAAAGGGTTTGAATTTTCCGTTGAGCGATTCCCAGAGAAGAATACCTTGTCGGTGACTGATTCTCCAAGGCTTGGAAGCTCTGAGGCTTGCAAGAACCTGTCTTGGAAACCAGATAATAATCAGCGTCTGTTTAGCTCCATGCCAGTAGCGGAATCAAAACCCGCCACTGTTTTACCAACTGTTGCTGTTGATACGAAAAGCAAACCACAAACTAATAACACTGAAAAAACAACCAAAGTTGAAGCTTCCTATTCCAAGAGCCCTAGTAAAAATGAAGGGGGTAAGTTCATAAATAAAGGTGTGCCTATAGCTTCAAGGGTCTGGAGTATGATAATCTGTATTTAGAATTTGGGGTGGGGGACAAAGGGAAGGCTTACACCAGAAATCAATCACAGACCATTTTTAGAGGTAGCCCATCACGAATTTCAATCACGAAATCTGATATGACACTAGTGGGTAGATTACAGGGAACATTTCAATAATACATTCTCAGTGTGTATACCCGGGTGGGAAGAAATTGTAGGCGAGTGGCAGCCCGTGTATTGTGACCCAACTTTGGTTACTTAAAAGTGCCAGGTGGTGCGCCTGGCAAAAAGGGGCTGGGGCGAACACTGTCTTCTTTAAAGCCTATTTTGCCACTGTCAAGTGCTGTCAGCTCTTGCACCCAATTTTTTGTTGTGTCCTTCATTACTGAGCAATATAAATATGTGAAATATTAGAGTGAGCTTAGGGTTTACTTTATCATAACATAGAGGCCAATAAATAAGGAAATATTTATGTTGTTTTTCCAGTGACCTATCCCAGATCTATACTAATGGACCCACAAAAGCTAAAGAGACTCATGGCAAGCGGGGACTGCTTTGTGCAGGACGGTTCTTGTAATGACATTGCACCTCATCTTCACAAGTGCAGGGAGTGCCGCCTAGACCGATTCGGAAGGAGCAAAGAACAGAGAGATTCTGCCGTTTTCTGCCGCTTCTTTCACTTCCGACGGTAGGAAGCATATATTACTTTTTAACTTGAATTCTGTACCTACTAATTTGTAAAAACTTGACTAATGCTTATAGAAGGTAATCTTGTAAAAACATTCTTGTTTGAAACATGTAAGAGTATCTACCTATAACAAAATACAACTACAGTACATGAATATCATCAGCACCCCTATTTATGTAAAATGCCTTTTTTTTTTTATTATTATTATTATTATTAATAAACAATATTTATATAGTGCCACCATATTACACAGCATTGTACAAATAAATAGGCAGACAGATACACAGTGATACAGGAGGAGGAAAGGGCCCTGCCCCGAAGAGCTTACAATCTAGGAGGTGGGATATGGATTGGTGGGTGAGTAGTGAGGGTTTAACAGACAGAAGAAGACGGGTAGGCAAGTTTGAAAAGATGGGTTTTAGGGCTCTTTTAAAGGAGCAGAAAGTAGGAGCAAACCGAAAAGGACGAGCAAGACCATTCCAGACAGTCAGGGCAGCTCTAGAAAAGTCTTGGAGCCGTGCGTGTGATGAGGTTATGAGTTAAGAAGTCATTAGTAGCTCATTGGAGGGGCAAAGAGAGCGGCTAGGGGAATATTTTTCTATCAGGTCAGAAAGGTAAGTGGGACAAGAACTGTGGAAGAATTTGAAGGCAAAGCACAGGAGCTTGAATTTGATTCTAAGGTGAAATGGAAGCCAATGAAGAGATCTACAAAGAGAGGCAGCAGAGATACAACTTATTTAAATGTCTGTTTGATGGATAGCATGGTCTGCATGTAAAGGTGAAATAAACATGAGTAAAATATACTTGCTGGTATAATATTTTTATGGTTATAAAGTCACTAGAATGCATTCATTTAATATAGAGGAGAGGTCCTTGAAAGTAAAGATTGATTTTTTTAAAGCGAGTCCTAAATTGTAACCATCATAATTGTAAAAAGAAAGTTGGTGGCTTTACCATTTCCCATCTCTCATCTCATCTGTAGGTTATACTTTAACAAGCATGGAATGTTACGAGAAGGAGGCTTCCTGACGCCTAATAAGTATGATGCTGAAGCAATAAACTTGTGGCTTCCGTTAATTAACAGTGTTGTAGGCTTGGACCTAGACACAGCCAAGTACATCCTGGCCAATATCGGGGACCATTTCTGCACATTGGTCTCATCTGAGAAAGAAGTGATGGCATCTGTAGATCCTCAAAGTAAGAGCTTTTTTTCTTTTTATCATTTATTATTATTATTAGGAGTAGTGGACTTGTTTTCTTTTTCTTTTTTTTTCCTTTTTTTTTTTTAACAGAGCAAGTGGCCTGGAAACGTGCTGTGCGTGGCGTACGGGAAATGTGCGATGTCTGTGACACAACCATCTTTAATCTGCACTGGGTCTGTCCTAAATGTGGTTTTGGAGTGTGCGTGGACTGTTACAGAATGAAAAAGAAGAGTATGAATGAAGGTATGTATCACTGTTGGGAGTAGATACCATTTACCTAGGACGATTGAGAAGCAGCAGTGCAATGTCACACAGGCTGCTAGAAAAGTTAGTATATAGCCACTTCTGTTGCAGGTATTGATTATGTTGTTTTACTCTCCAGTGACAAGATCAGTTAAAGGGGAAATAAACTTAAAAACATTAAATTGCAAGCTGAGGGACAAGTGATGTCCCATTGCAATATAATAAAGGTACCTGCCTGTTCGCTCTCCTCTCTACTTCCCTCGCTCCACCACTGCCATCTTCCAGGTT
This sequence comes from Pyxicephalus adspersus, assembly GCF_032062135.1. NCBI lineage: Eukaryota > Metazoa > Chordata > Amphibia > Anura > Pyxicephalidae > Pyxicephalus > Pyxicephalus adspersus. The sequence continues at coordinate 143,210,737 of NC_092860.1, forward strand.
CAGGATCTTCAGCCATGTTGGTTGGCCAGGACTGAAGGATGTAACTCCCCACAGAGTTCTTTCATTCCTGTCAGCCAACTATGTCTGGATCGTACATTCAGCTTTGCATGTACAGTTCCGGTGTACGTTAAAGAAAAACTTGTAAACAGGCTGGTAAATGTTTTTTTTTTTTTTTTTTTTTTTCAATCCCTTGAAAACCAGGCTGCTCACAATTTAATCGTAGCATTTTCAGATGACATGTTTGCACAACATGTTAGCCAATACAAGGGGGTCCCGTTCTTCCTGTGGTAACCTCGCTGATTTTCTGTTTTTGAGAATGCTGCAGCAACTCTATGGTAGACCACCACAGCTTAGAGCAATGGTGGAGGGGATATTTCATCTCTAAAATGCCTAGAAGACTTGACCTGTAACTAAACAATATCTCTTTGAATAGAACAACATTTTAAAATAACTTTGTTGGCTTTGCTTTTCCCTTCCGCAGACAATGATAGTAATGAAAGTTTCTCCTGGTTGAAATGTGTTAAGGGTCAGTTACATGAACCAGAAAATCTCATGCCGACACAAATTGTTCCAGGAAAAGGTAATTTTTTTTTATTTTTCAACATTGTAAATGTTTAAAAAGAAAAAGAATGGTTGTTCCACATACTGTTACATAGACTATTCCTATTATTTTATTACTTATGCTATGTGTCTTTGTTTCTCATGCTAGTTTTAAGCTTCTTTTATCTGTACTATAAATAACCTTCAGCAATATCATGTTAGGGAGATCACATCAATTTAGCTCCTGGCCTGTACAATTTTACCAAACCAAGATACTGCAGAGTCAATAGTAGGTTGGCTGCTTTTGGGCAGGGTACCTGAATGCTGGCATGAATAGACAAAGACATTTGTTAACCTATTTACATACAGTTTTTGAAAAATCCAGAAGTTGAGAAATCTTTCAGAAGTAGTTAAAGGTTCCATGAGCAGTTAGCTAACTGACCTACCATGCTGATTGGATAGTTCCAATGCCATCTCCACTTGACAGAGGCATTTGCATGAACCCAGTGATCTTTTTATTAGCCTGTAAGGGTGACATTTTATCTACTGGCTACAAATACAAAGGTCATTTCCCACCGACCACATTTGTTTTAGAAGATCCCTAGAAATTAAGGTAAAACTGACATAAAATGTATTAAAGGCTTCATGATCAGAAGTACTAATGTTTGCACCATGTTTCATTCATGATAATCTGTTTTTAATGGCTGCTGTTTTGCCTTCCAGCACTGTATGATGTGGGTGACGTTGTTCATTCTGTCAGAGGAAAGTGGGGAATCAAATCAAATTGTCCGTGTTCCAACAAGAACCAAAAGCCTTTACCTAAACCAGCTGTGAAAGAAGAAGTGAAACAGGTGCGCAGTCTTGCATAAATCTGTTAGTACTAAAAGCAGAAATCATGCATATTCTTAATATTCTTACCACTGTGTATTTTTTTTGCAGAGTTCTTCTAGCACTGAAACCACAAACGGAACACTACCTGAGCAAAGCAAACCTGTCACACAAGATGCGTTACCTCTTAGTAGTAAACCACCTTCGTCTTCAAGCACTGGTCCTTTAAGTTGGCTTACAAACCTTCCCAACACAAATGTCAACAAGGAAAACAAAGGTAGGTTGTGGCCTAGAGAAATACGTGTGTGCAAGAAACAAGTTTGTTAAACCTTGATTAAGGACTATACATGAGAATTTACATTTAACAAATGTTTTTACATGTTTTGTTTCCTGCAGATAACCCATTTACTTCCACAGTGAAGACAGAAAGTAAAACACTACCATCTTTTGCTAGTTTTGGAAAGCCAGCTTCCTCTCTCCAGCCATTTAGCAGCTCCATTCTCTCTCCTATGAGCAGCAATAGCTCTGGCTTTTTGCGGAATCTACTTAATTCTTCTGGCATGAAGGTATTTTCATCATATTTACTAATATTTGTTCACATGTCTACAGCTTATAGATGTGTGGGTTACAAATAATACAAGAGGTTAGGTTTTGATAGTATGTTAGGGCAGCCTTATATTGCAGGTCATGCTGCTAACTTAAACTTTGTAGCAGTAGGGATGTAAAAGAGTTAAAGTGAGCGCAATAACAGGCCACATGTTACTTGCCAAATTGTGTTATGGTTTTGAATATAATGCTACCCCTTGCCATTAATTACTATACCTAGATGGCCTGAATCATAGTATGTTGCTACTAGGAGGTATTGGGTGAGTTCTTGATATGTTAGTTAAAACTTGGTTTCTATCTTCTCGAGTAGAATTGCAATGAGGTAAATAGCTCAACCTGAATACGTAAGGAATAAGTGCACACAAACTATTAGGTCTGTATATTATTACAAACCTAACCTAAAAATAAATATTTTCACAAGCTATACATAAAATATTATGCAGATTTTAATCAAATTCTAAACCACATTTGAGACCTTTATTTTTTTTAAAGTGAGCATCAGTATTGTAGAAATTCTAGTCGCACAGTGTGGTCTTTTATTATTCTGTAAAGAAAAGGCCTGGTAGTGAGATGTAAAACAGTTTGGGAAATCTGACATTCTCTGCAAGATATTGGCTTTTTTATCAGTCTAATAACATAACTGATTGATTTACTTCTGCAATTCTCTGTGATTTAACTAATTTATATAGAGGTTTGTTTTGTGCAGTGTGGTCTTGTTTCTTACATGGGATGTTTTTGTTCTATAGCAAGAAGGCAGCGAGAAGAGCACTCCAAAGCTCCTTGATGACATCTTTGCATCTTTAGTACAAACAAAGCCAATAACAAACCCAGTCAGAAGGCCACAAGGACTTGCAGTTCAACCCAGCCTTATGGGATTCAATACACCACACTATTGGCTGTGTGACAACCGATTGCTTTGCCTTCAAGACCCCAGCAATAAAAGCAACTGGAATGTGTTTAGGGAATGCTGGAAACAGGGCCAGGTAGGTGTTCTTATATCTAATTGGCCATAGATCAGTGCACTTAGACATCTGCAGTCTTGGTCACGGGAATAGCAGAGAACATATTAAATCTCACCATGGGTGACAAGTGTGGAGCTTATTATCCCTTTCTGAAAACATTATTATTTTTTTTTTTTTGTTTCCTTCCAGCCTGTAATGGTATCGGGAGTCCACCATAAACTAAACAGTGAGCTTTGGAGGCCAGAGTCGTTCAGGAGAGAGTTTGGTGAACAAGAGGCCGACTTAGTGAATTGCAGAACCAATGACATCATCACAGGAGCCACCGTCGGGGACTTTTGGGATGGCTTTGAAAATATATCCAGTATGTGGTGTTTTGTCACTAATTCTTTAGTACATATTGTTGTCCACAAACAATTGAATTGCCCTTTTAATCGGAACAGTCTATTTAATTTTGTGTTCATTTTATTAACAGAACGCCTTAAAAATGACAATGGAGAGGCAATGGTCCTGAAGTTAAAAGATTGGCCTCCTGGTGAAGATTTCAGAGATATGATGCCTTCCAGGTAAGATATTTTATGTTCTGCAGTTCCCACTAATATCGCTTAGCAAAACAACTTTTGGGTAGTACAAGAATGATATGATTAGGAGGACCAGTCAGGTCAGCGGTCGCCAACCTTTTCAGGTCCACGGACCACTAAAATCACCGTCTCCCGACTGCGAATCCGTGGGGAGCCGGGTGTCGCTCAAAGGGGAGAAACCAGGGGAGAAAATGTCATAATGACATCTCTCCCCCAGAGTGATGTCATTATGACATAACCTCTCCCACTTGCCAATCACAGATCTGAGCCTGCAATGGCAGAGGGCGGGTTGTGTGCAGGGACACAGCCCGCCAACTTCCCTGAGCCTGGGAACTGCTTGGGGTCCGCGGCTCTGGTCGGTGCATCCCTGAGCGGAGTCAGGAGAAGGACCCCGCTGGGGGGACGCACCATGCAGAGCCGCGGACCACTGGTTGGTGACCGCTGAGTCAGATTATATGAATCCAGTTGCAGAAATGTAGCCATCATAGCCAGACTAGCAGCTGTTATTCTTCCCCCCAACCTAAACTATTGGCAATACTGTAGGCCTAAAATGTTATCCTTTATAATAATTTATGAAGGAGTAGTCCTCACCAGTTAATGATATTTTGCAGCTAAAAAAAATTACAAAAACCCCTAGTCCAGTTTGTGTCAGCACCGTTGTTGCATCTAAGACCACTTGATTGCTTTACTTTCTCCCACTTGGATTTGCACATTGAAAATAATAAGCACACTGTAAATTTATAAAGTAATTTAAGGAATAGGCAGAACTGTAGCAACATCCATGTTTGCTGAGCAGGAAGTTCTAAGGTGTAATGTTTTCAGCACAGCCCAAAGAGATGTATTTGGAAAATATTTATTATATCCTGCTGGTTTTAAATGGTCTTATTCCAGTGCTGATTGTTTCTAACTTGTTTTCATTTGTATGCTAGGGTAATAGAAAGTAACCCGTTTTTCTTGCAGGTTTGATGATCTCATGAATAACATCCCTCTTCCTGAATACACCCGGAGGGAAGGAAAGTTAAATCTTGCATCTCGACTTCCCAGCTACTTTGTACGCCCTGATCTTGGACCCAAAATGTACAATGCTTATGGTAAGATTCGCAATGATCCTAATAGCCATTACAGTATTTTGTATGCTAATCTGGTATAGTAGACTTTTTATAGGTGGATTATTTAAATTTTTTATATTTATAAAATTGTATTCAGTGCTTGGATATAAAATGTTTATTCATTTTACAATAGGTTTAATAACACCAGAGGACCGAAAGTATGGGACCACCAACCTCCACCTCGATATTTCAGATGCTGCCAATGTTATGGTGTATGTAGGAATCCCAAAAGATGAGGGTGATCAGGAACAAGGTAGGCTGTCTATTTTGTCTTGCTCTTAAGGTTTTCCAAGTATTTCAAAGCTGGATGTGAATTATCATCTCTTTCTAATGTAACAGAAGTTCTAAAGACGGTCCAAGATGGAGATGCCGATGAACTAACCATCAAGCGCATGGTGGAGTTCAAAGAGAAGCCTGGAGCCTTGTGGCACATATTTGCAGCAAAGGACACTGAGAAGATCCGTCAGTTCTTGAAAAAGGTGCCTATTACACAAAATATAACTAACTACTAAGCTTACTTTAGTAAACTACAACAAGGCATGTCTTTAATTTCAGAAGGGACAGGTGACCGGAGGAAAAAAAAAAAAAAAAAAAAAAAGTTCTGTGATGAATACATCTGCATTGTGGTGATTTAATAAGTCGTCCCTTTAGTAAAGTTAAACACCAAAACAAGTCTCCTCATATTCTAGTTATTCATTTAAATTTTTCTTTTACTAAAGGTGGCCGAGGAGCAGGGCCAGGAAAACCCTCCAGATCACGATCCAATCCATGATCAGAGCTGGTATTTGGACAACACTCTGAGGAAGAGGCTTCTCCAGGAATATGGAGTTCAGGGCTGGGCCATTGTACAGTTCCTGGGAGATGTAGTTTTCATTCCAGCTGGGGCCCCGCATCAGGTATATCATCCTATTAATGATTTTATTCAGATGTTTGTTTTTTTTGTATGAATTCTAATTTACTTTGCGTCTTTCCTACCTCAGGTTCATAACTTGTACAGCTGCATAAAAGTTGCAGAGGACTTTGTATCCCCGGAGCATGTAAAGCACTGTTTCTGGTTGACTCAGGAATTCCGCTATCTATCCCATACGCATACAAACCATGAGGACAAACTGCAGGTATGGGAGTCTTTCTTCCCTGAGTTCTTTTTCCGTGGTACTTTACACTTCTGCAAGCTTATATTGTGATGTACATAATTCTAAAAAAAAAAAATTGTAACATTTTTGTTTTTCATATTTTGCATGATGGAAGGCCTAGATACCAAAATTGTTTTGTTTGTTGAATTCATTGTTTTAAAGCTCGTCTCATGGCAAATATTTAGTTCCACTAGCAAATACCAGTTCCTTGATTCTTTGCTGTATTTAAGAGCTTTGACCTTGGGCAGAATCATCACATCTGACATACTTCCAGGTGTCTGCTTCACGCAACTTCTATCTGACATCCTTTAAGGAAGTGTTAAGGTTTTGCAAAAGGTTGGTGGTTCCTGAAAAAGGAATGTGTAATTGGACATGGGTAATATTTTTATATGTATTTTTTAAATTAACTGTCAACAAAAAAACAAGCCTGACAACACATATAAAGTTAAGCTTACAGCCTTCAACAAAACCGGCAAGTCAAAGCTTTGCAGATCTAGAACACTTTGAGATTTGTATGTTGCTAGAAGGGTTCACAAACTGGTCAAGCTATCTCTAGGCCCTGTACTTATATTTTATCAATGCCTTTTATATACTTCTCTAACATGATTCAAATTCCTTTGCACAGGTGAAAAATGTCATTTATCACGCCGTGAAAGATGCAGTGGCGGTACTGAAGGCCAACGAAGCCAGTCTCGGGAAAGTTTAACACTTTGGCCTCCATATAGTACATCAGATGGACTTCTGTGGAGGATGACCTATGCCGGTCTCCTGTCTTATTCTTTCATTTTGGAAGCTTACCTCGTTCAAGCACGTCCCCAGCAGGGGCTTAAAGGGCAATGTTTACAATCCCTGGAATAGTAAGGTGATCGCAGGACAGACAAGAACACCACAGCTAATAGTTTTTCGAGTTGAATCGTCTTACTGTCGGAAAGAACACTTTGCTGCCGAGGCACAAGACAAGAAGATCTAGGAGTGTCAGTAAACCAAAACACTTTTTTTAGACTGTACAAAATATACCTCTAGTTTTTGGAGATGCTCCAAAGACACCTTGTAAATTTGATTTAAATATCTTTGTCCCCACCCCCTTGATTTTTTTTAAATATAAATATATATATATAGGAAGTTACTTAGAAGTGCGTTTTTGGTTTTTCCTCATTTATTTTTTTTTTTCTAATGAATGCTATTGTAGCCATGATGCATTGCTTGAATGCGTGTTCTAAGTAAAATGTAAATAAGCAGGCTCTTATAATTTTACATTGATTTAGAACTAGCACTGATGTGCCTGGATTTGTGTATTGAATTGATTTAGACATATTTTTGTTGAAATGTATTTCTTTAATTTAATTAACCTTTTACTTTTGGCTTATTTACGATGATCATTCAAAAGAGGGAGGGTGGTGAAAAAAGGACAAGTGACCTGGACCGTTATCGGCTTATGGAGTACATTGTAATTTTTTATTACTTCAGTACTTAAAAACAAAGAAAATAAAAAGTTATTTGTGTTCGTATTAGAGTTTTGCTTTGTTTTATCTTCAAATTTACTTGCCGGTTTATTTTATTTGCAGTCTTGGATTTCTGTACAAATATCAAAAGCTAGGTGTTATGTAGTAAATGTAAAATGCCTTGAAACGGGGGGATGATCTTTGCTTATTGTGTCATGTGGTCACGTGATTTTTTGTTATTGACCGTAATATATTCGCTAAAACGTAAAAGAAGTAGTTATCAACGTAAACAACACGTAAGACATATGTCTTATTTCAGAAAGTGAGAAGGTATAAGATTTTCTGTCCTAATGACAGGAGAACCTCATAAAGGCTTTTGTGGTCACCAGGGCAGGCGGCAGCAAGTGTGTAAGCCTAGTCAATAATTACTTTTTATAGTTAACCAACCACAATAACGAGAAGAAAACAAGTACCTTTCTCTGAAGGTTCATGTCCCATGTTGTTGCTTTCCATCTTTTGACATCTTTTTAGCAGTAAAGATCTATTGGACAGATCATTGCATAGAGCAGCAACATGGATTTGCAGGGTGCTGGGGTCACATTACCCTCCCACAACCATCCTGGATTCTACAGGACTCAATTGGGTAATGGGATGACAATATCACTGTGCTGTGCAAAACGATGGAAAGGATTCGGCAAATGACAGGCTGCCTGTATAAAACAAGCCATATAGCACAAGTGACCAAGTGTTTACTACAGAAAACTTCTGCACAGAGCCCAGGAGTTCATTCACTCTGGATTACTTCTCAGGAAAAATACAAAGGAGACTAAAGATCTAATTTATAATACAAATGCCTCTATTTTGGAAGTATTTGTATAAACAAATAAAAGGTAATACAATAATTTCAAATGTTTATGGATAGACCCCTCCACTCTGTATATATCCAGTAAATATGTCCCTACGAGTTGATTCTTTTCTTCAGATTGCATTTTAGGATTGTGGGAGGAGTACTTGTTTAGGTGTGTGTGTATATGTATATGTATATATATATATATATATATACACACACACACAAAATTACTTTGAGTTAAAATCAGTCTGTTTAGTCACATGGTAGTAACACCTGTACAGCCTACCTGCTCCCCATACCCCATATATGGGATACCCCATTCTTCAACTCTCAACTGGAAAATGGCCCTGGGTAGCATGGGGTCATTACACATTCAGCAACCAACAGTGTGGTGATCCTGGCAGATAAGCATCAGACTTTTTAAGGAGGACTTTTTGAGAATCGAGGTCTCTCTTGTTTATACCCCCTGACCATTCCACTTTGTTGTTGGTTTTTCTGCCATATGGGAAGCTTGCCTACTCTACTCACTTATGTCCAGCTGGTAAGGACCATCTAATGTTAGCATTTTATTTGCTATGTGGAGACATATTATTTTGTGTTTTGTCTGGATTTATGATTGTATATATTTGATAGTTATATTTGTCTTGGTGAATATTGCCGCCAACAAAGAAAGTAAAAGTTAACCCCTAGTTGTGATCAGAGCCATAGGGAAAATCCTCCATTAGGGTTTGTTTTCTATAGACAAATTTTACTTTTTTGTCTTTTTGGAGATTTGTTTTCTTTTCCTGTTAATGTTTTATAACAGGATGGGAAATCTCCATAGAATAGAGAGAAAATGACCCTTCTTTGTACAATCCCAATTCACCTGTGATACCATATTAGTTAGCACATCTCTAACGTGATCTTTTCTGGAAGAAGGTTTTAAAGATTCTATTCTATTTTTTTCCAGTTTCCAAAATCTCACTGTGTTGTGGGTCTCAAGTATTTGAATGTTCATATTGAGATTATAATTTACTTGCAATCTAACAGATCTGTAGTTACCATTCTTTCAGGTTCCTAGTTTCACAGTGGGGACTCTGCACTTGCAGTTTGTGGACCTGTCCTTTGGTCCCTCCAGTGTTTGCCAAAGTTTTGGACCTGTTGTTTTTTTTAGGGTTATACACAGTGTTGTGTACATAGATGACTTGGTGAAGTAGCAGCCAGTAATGGCCTGGTCAGGACATATGTCTAACTGTTCAGCCTCTTCTTCAGTAGTTTGGATTCTGAATCTTAAGAAATTAGCACTGCAAAATGATTGGCATAGAGCTAAATTATCTTGGGCTAGTTCTGGATACAGCTCACCTCAGCCCTCTAGGTGTCCTATGTACAGTTGTAAAATACTTGGTTGCCACCAGAGAAATAACATTTTTACTAATACCGGTAATATCTTGGAACTTGGTGATTTTGTGAAATCCAGATCCAGCTGGAGCACATCATATCTGTGGCCTAAACCAACAATCAGATGAGTTTCTTTGGAAAACCACTTTTGGACCAAGGTGGATGGCCATTACACTAAAGGTTCTGTAAAACCTGTGTCATAGGTGGGAAAAGTCAGATGTCCTCCTAGTGTTTAGGTCCAACAACAAACTGGACTAATATGTCCTCAAATGCACAAATCCCCAGGAACATTGTATGCTCTGGCTACATTGAATCCGTACAACTTGATCCATGCCTTTCATCCATCTGCTCTGCAGGATCAAGGTGACTGGATATGGCCGACGTAGATGTCTCTAGCCTGGGGTTTCCACCTGGGACCTCCATTACTCTCTGATATTTCCCAGTCACCCACATGAGATAACATGTATTATTAATATTAATAAACACTATTTATATAGCACCAACATATTATGCAGCGCTGTACATTAACCTCCCTGGCGGTATGATCCTCATTATTTTAAATTTCTCGTCAGGTCTCGCCTACCTGCCCTCCAGCCCAAGGCTCATGAGCAGATGCCCAGCCGGCATCTGCTTCCCCTGGCCTTGCGTCCCCAACGTTCACACGCCAGGGGACGCAGATGCCGGTTGCCGCTCGAATGTGGGAACCAGGTAGGACTTAGTAAACTCCCATGCAATTCCACCCTCCAGTGTGGCTCGGGGTTACTGCTTTTTGTATGAAAAATCCACACTCGGGAATACAGCCAGGGAGGTTAAATAGGGGTTGCAAATGACAGTGATACAGGAGGATGGGATGACCCTGCCCTCAAGAGCTTACAATCTAGGAGGTGGGGAAAGCAGCACACAATAGAAGGGGAGATATGGAATGGTGGGAAGTAGTGAGGGTTTAGAAGACCGAAGAAGTGTGGGTTTTGAAGAATACCGAAGAAGATGGGTTTTGAGTTCCCTTTTAAATGAGCAGAAAGTAGGAGCAAGCCGAATAGGACGAAGAAGACCATTCCAGAGAGTTGGGGCAGCTCTAGAAAAGTCTTGGAGCCGTGCGTGTGATGAGGTTATGAGTGAGGAAGTCATTAGTAAAACATTGGAGGATAGAAGAAAGTGGCTAGGGGAGTATTTGTAAGAACTGTGTAGGGATTTGATTCTAAGGTGAAATGGAAGCCAATGAAGAGAACTACGAAGAGATGCAGCAGAAGAAGAGCGGTGGGAAGGATGGATGAGTCTGGCTGCACCCATCTCCCTATCCATCTGAAACCTTTTACTTGTTTTTCATTGATAATAATGAGAGACAAAAATATACCCTCTGGTTTTTGTCAGTGCTGGCCATGCCTCTAAAAGAAAACTTGAGGATAAACCATTTCCATTTGTGCTAAATATGAAATAAGTATAGGACTGCAATAACATTGGACTTCATTCACTTATTCTCTGATACCTCAGATAAAAAGACAATAGTTTACTCAGAAATTCCGCTATCTATCCCATACACATACAAACTACAGGTAGATCTGAGATAATAGACCATCTTTTGAAGACTCCTATGACCAATTTACAGGCACCTCTAACAAAGCAATATCAATCTTCAGTGCTCAGAAAATTCATTACACTACATTAGCCCGCTCTTTAAGTATAGTTATTATTTTATATAAGCGGCACTTTAGAGGTAAAAGTCATAGCACATTTTATGCAAGTACAGAAAATACTTGTTGCTCCTGTCAGAATTCCAATAACCTTGTAACAATGTTATCAGCTTTTCCTGATAATATTGTAAAATTTTTATTATTAATATGCAGAAGCTTTTGTCTAAATGACAAAGAACAATTTCATGCTAAGCTAAATTACAGGCAAATATTTCCTTAAATTTCCTAAAAATATTTTCTTACTAATTTTAATATAATATGTTATTATAATAAAATAAAGAGTGCATAACCACAATTACAGGAACAGATTTGCTAACAGGTGCAGAAATCTTTGAAATATCAACCAATGGATATTTGAGGCTAAATTCTGTTTTCTATATCTATGTAAATACTGCCCTCTAGTGGTCAGAATTAGTACTGTGCACTCTATGCATTTGTTGATATGAAAAAAAGAATTTAAAAAAAGGCAAAGGCAAGATGCTAAATTTTTAAATAAATTGCCTGTTTTTATAATTAGATGATTTTTTTGTTTTACTCTATAATGGTATTTTATATACAAATTCTTATACAATTCTTATAGCCCAAATAAGCAATGATTATCAAATGCATGCACAAATGCATGTTTTTTTTTAATGTACATTTTTATTAACGTTTTTAACATAACATTTACAAGTAAACAACAAAGCAGGATCACAAAGGAAAAAAAAGCAAATAAAACATATTAAACAATAGGGGAATGCTAGGCGCAAAATACAGAATGATGTCAAAATATGAAAACAAACATCATGAAATACATACAAAACCAAAGGAACAAAACAAGATTACAAATACACTTCTGTTTTCTAACCCTTCGTATCGATTATATCAATACACAATCAGTACTTATCTAGCATCAAGTAAAACAAATGAGCATTCCTAAATAAACGCCTTTGCAAAAATCAAATTAAAAAAAGGAAAGGAAAAAGAGAACAGAAAGAAGTCTAAGATCCCACTAGGGAAACAACTAGTGCAGCCAAGCATATTTAAGGTTCAGATGCGCAACTTATACAATACCGGTAGCAGTTGCTTGATCCCATGGAGCCCAAATTTCCTCAAATTTTTCCAGTTTGTTATTGAGCCTAGCAGATAAATGTTCCATTAGCCGAAAATCCCCTACACGTGTCCTCAATTCCGCAACAGAGGGCGGAGTGGGTGTTTTCCAATGTACCGAGATGAGGCATCTGGCCGCCGTAAGAATATGCGCCAAAAGAGCTAACCTCGGTTTAGAAAGTTCGGTAATGGGGACATTCAGCAAATAGGTCCCCGGATCTAAACTGATAGAGTTTTCCAGTATTTTAATGAGCAAAGCATTCACCCCACTCCAGTAAGGCACTATCTTAGAACAGTTCCAAAAAAAATTAAACGATACCTAGTTGAGAATCACACCTGCAGCAGCTATCACTGCAAGACGGATATATGGAGTAAAGCATGTCTGCAGTATAGTACCAATGCAGAGGAATTTCATATACATTTTCCCTATACAGTGTGCATACTGATTTCTTTTGAGCTTTACTCCACATAACCTGCCACAGCTCTGGAGGGAGTTCCCTGCCCAAAATGGACTCCCATTTAGTCATTTAAGCATGCTTAACTAAGGCCACCACAGGTTCAGTAGTTAATATCCGGTAAATCTCTGAGATCAGCCCTCTGTGAGATGGACCTCCTGCGTATACACGTTCAAACAACATGGGGGGTGATAAGAGAAAGTCTCTAGTGACAGCTTGGGTGAAATTAGGGATTTGTAGGGAGCTGTATATGGCTGATGTAGGTAGTTCAAACTTGGATTGTAGATCTGCAAATGGCAATAACTTCCTGGTGACTGGATTAGAAATATGTCCAAAACAGAAAATCTTTTTAGAAACCATCATACGCCTAGTCAAAAAATCATACGCCTAGTCAAGCTATCTGGGATTTGGGGGTTATATACAAAGGAAGTTAGTAAGGATTTGGGAGAGGCAAGACAGAACTTTTCTTTACTACAAAGCCAAATTCGTCTAGTGAACTTCATAGGTCCCAACAGGGATGAGTCAGGTATATAGTGCGGGGATCCCCACAACATCGAGTTAGGATGTGCAGGGCCAAGCCAAAGTTTCTCTATCTCCGTCCATCTATTGTAAACCCCTAAAGTGGTCCATGAAGCAATCTGACGAGGATGTGGGACCAAAAAAATATTTATAAAAATCTGGTACCCCTAAACCTCCCCTATTTTTCAACTAACATAATACAGATTCGGGAGGACGGTAATGCTTATAATCCCAAATGAAGTTAGGTACTTCGGCTTGAACGTGCCCCAAGGCTGCACGTGGTACATTCACCGGCAGTTTTGGTGAGACAGACATTTAAATAAGGGCAATACGTCCAAAGAAGGATATATGGAGAGTGCGCTATTTGGGCAGAAGTGATTTATTATCCTGGAAAAATTGGTATAGTATGGTATGGTATAGTATTGGTTATAGTATGGTATGAGAGAGTCATTTGAACTCCCAGATATTTAATGTTTTTCTGTTTCCAGCGATATGGGAAACTATCAAATGCATGTATTTTTAAAACTTTTGGGTTAAGTATAGGCCCCATGGTACATGATTTATTTCCAAGGCCTACACAGCACAATACACTTGTACTTTGTCCATTTATAGTTAAGGTATCACTAAGTATAAGTATAGTTAAGTATATCACTTCCAATAAACAATTGCATCTCTTTTTTTCATGAATTCCATCCATTCTGACTACTGACCTAGCATCACTCGCTTTGCATGAATACATTCTACCACCAAGAGCATTTCAACTTGACTAGTGGGTGTTCTGATATTCTGCTTCTAATACTTTCTGAATCACTGAACCAGAATGTGTTTGCAGCTCAGGTGTTCAACTTTTGCAAATTAGAGCCAGGCCTTCCATGTGAGAAGGAACCTCTACATCGGGGGTGTCAAACTCAGGCCTGCGAGCCAAATCTGGCCCGTACTTTAATTATTTTTGGCCCGCAAAAAAATAGTAAATGTTTACTAGAGCTAGCCCGCCGGAAGACGGCAAAACTAATACTACAAATCCCAGAATGCATTGGTAGTTCGTCAATCAGGACCCACAAGCGCCCCCTACTCTGTTGACATTCATTACCGACCTTCCTCAATTGTAGATATTTTTTTAAATAAATACCAAGGTTGGCCCACGACTTTATCCAAATTTTTTATTTTGGCCAACTGTGTATTTTAGTTTGACACCCCTGCTCTACATCATTCATTCTCTTCCTTCAAGGAAGATTCAAGATTCTCTCCCCAACTGTCTTTCCTCCGCCTTCTGTGTCTACATTACTTTGTGTCCATACATTGTTGGATAAAATGCATGCCATTATGAGGGAGGAGACATCTACAATTAAAAATACTTATTGCACATCTAAAAATGAATAAGATAGGACATTGCACCTGGGACTGGGAGAATGGATACTCTTGTTCTGGCAAGCCAAGATTTGAAAAATGAGCAGCTTTAGAATAAGCTCTAAACTAAATAGAAAATAAGATTATGGGGAAAACAACACAGTAATATACATATTCAAGACATACTCAACAAAAGGGCAGTACAATGGCTCAGTGGTTAGCACTCTGGCCTCTGCGTTGGATCCCAGGTTCGAATCTTGGCCATATTCAAGACATAGCCAACAAGACATACTCAAAACAATGTGGGATTTCAGCCGAAAGAGACCTGGTGGCCATCCAAGGGACATTATTACTAAACTCCATTTTTTATCAATGGAGATTCTACTGTGTGTCACTAGAAATTTTACTTTTTTAATACATCAGACCAAAGAGGCAATTTTTTTGGCTTTCACTTTACCAAGTACATTTCTGTACCTCTTGGTTGCTATCCCATGATTCAAGGAACTCTTCAAGTATTAGACTCAACTATCCTTTCCTATTGCACACCTAATTCAGAACAAACCCCATTCCTCTCTTTATATCTGCCCTGACTGTTCTTGGACCTTCTCTTTGCTGAGATTTTATTCTGGTTCTAATACGGAACATTGACAAATCCTCTCAAAAGTTTTCTCCTTCTAATAAAAATCTGCCATCTGCCATTTCACAATATCATATATTCACATGCACCTTCATTCTAAAGATTTCACTTATATTTTTCACCGCTCATAAATTGCATTTCAGCAATATTGCACCCTTTCCATCCATTCTCTCCATTTCTGTTTTAGCTATCTCATGGTCTGCCCATTATCTGTATATTCTCTCCCGCTACTCCCTCATTATCAAACTTGAAAGCTCCTCGGGGGTCTTAAAAATGATTCTTTGCTTACTTTCAAAGATGATGCAAAGAGCATACATTCAAATATTATACCCATAATGCTCAATCAGTCTAACCAGCCATACCTTGGGGAGCTTTCAAACCTGTGATAAGAGGTTATCTTATCTAAATTGCCTTGTAACACAAGAAAACTAGAACTCAACACATAGAAAATCGCGCTTCCAGCGAGCGCGGATTTCATTGATGAATCAGGGGCAATGGCTCAGTGGTTAGCACTCTGGCCTCTGCTTTGGATCCCAGGTTCGAATCTCGGCCATATTCAAGACAACAAGACATACTCAAAACAATGTGGGATTTCAGCCAAAAGAGACCTGGTGGCCATCCAAGGGACATTATTACTAAACTCCATTTTTTATCAAAGGAGATTCTACTGTGTGTCACTAGAAATTTTACTTTTTCAATACATCAGACCAAAGAGGAAATTTTTTTGGCTTTCACTTTACCAAATACATTTCTGTACCTCTTGGTCGCTATCCCATGATTCAAGGAACTCTTCAAGTATCAGACTCAACTATCCTTTCACAATATCATATGTTCACATGCACCTTTATTCTAAAGATTTCACTTATATTTTTCACCGCTCATAAATTGCATTTCAGCAATATTGCACCCTTTCCATCCATTCTCTCCACTTCTGTTTTAGCTATCTCATGGTCTGCCCATTATCCGTATATTCTCTCCCGCTACTCCCTCATTATCAAACTTGAAAGCTCCTCGGGGGTCTTAAAAATGATTATTTGCTTACTTTCAAAGATGATGCAAAGAACATACATTCAAATAATATACCCATAATACTCAATCAGTCTAACCCGCCATACCTTGGGGAGCTTTCAAACCTGTGATAAGAGGTTATCTTATCTAAATTGCCTTGTAACACAAGAAAACTAGAACTCAACACATAGAAAAGGAACGTTTCGCCATATTTGGTGGGACTGTCCTGTGGTTAAAAAGCTCTGGATCAGAATATTTAATTATATACGATCAGTTTTACATGTGTCTCTTAAGAGAGACCCCTGGATAGCCTTGCTTCATAGGATAATTCCTTGTATTTCTAAAAATCAGCGAAAACTGCTTTCTTTTATTCTTCTGGCCACACGACAAGTGATTGCAGCTGCATGGCGGAAACCGACGTTAAGTTTTCAAGCTGTATTATCTAGACTGTCAGATACCATGGTCTTAGAGAAAATGTCAGCTACTGCTAATGATTCTATTCATAATTTTTATAAGGTTTGGTCTCCTTGGCTAGATCACCATACAGCTTTAGGCATAGACCTTAGACTTTTTCAAATATAATTCATTGAATCATTAATCATTAATCATTAATCTATATTGTCAGATTCGAGTATTTTCTTTTTTTTGGTATTGTTCTTTTAATCCAGTTTTGTCTGTATTTTGATTAATATTGCTGGTGTTTTTTTTTGTTTTTTTGTTGTTGTTTTTATTGTAAGTGTCTCTATTGTTTCTTTTCTGTATATTTTGAAAAAATTCAATAAAAAATATTTAAAAAAAAAAAAATAAAAAAATAAAAACACTGGAATAAAGTATACCATATCATCAGTTTAATCCTTCAATTTAAAGCAAAACTACGCTGAAAAAAAAAAAAAACACACACACTTCATTCCACAGACCCTTCGATCGTGCTGAGAAAGTCCTTGATCGGGTTCTGCGTCATCCTGGAATTCTCCTTTGTACCAGCACAGGGTAAGCACTGGGTCGTCGCCATCTTAATCCATCTTCTTCTGGCTTTGTCATCCAATCTCCCACCGCACAGGTGCAAGATTGGATGACGTAACCCTCTGTAAAGGTGGAGATTGGCATTTCTTTCCCCCCTTTCTTTGCATGCTCAAGATCACGCATGCGCAGAAAAAGCAGCCAAGAGCTTCCCGGGATGCGTGACGTAGGTATCACAGGAGACTCTGTGCTCCCATTTAGTATTGGTCGTCGTGATGATCAAAACAGAAGGCATTTGAAAAAGTCATTAAAGGCATTTAAAAAAAAAAAAGATTTTTACTTTATAAAAAAGGATCATGTACCCTTTTATGTAAGGTAAAGATTTTAGTTTAGGTCTGCTTTTCATGTCATAAAATCAAGAGCTAATTGAATTAAATTTAATTAAAGAACATCTTAGACCTGGTGGTCGCGCTGTTATCTAGGCACTCTTACCTCTCAGTGGTATTTAGTGCTAATCATAAGCCCCAAGTCTTTGTGTCCATAATTGTTTAATAAACAAAACTTGATGTTCTTATTCATACCCTGGCCAGGAATATTGGGGGTCGGTAAAATACTTTTCCCATACTTTTTAAAGCTGTCCTGTTCAAAAGCAAATTATATGTGAAAGAATTAATTTCCTGCATGATCAATTATGATACCAGGGGGCTCTAAAATGTTTAAACCACTCTGTCATACTATTTATCTTCTTATTAATATTGTATATTACTAATATACAATCGAAAGAAATGTGATCTTGTTTTTTCAGTGAGTAATACTTACACAAATTGACATACTGTAGTTTGTCAGGATCAAAATCCATTCATATGGAGATTGAATCAAAATGTAATTATTCTTTAGTTAATATGTATTACAATCAAAATTTTGCAAAGAAACATTGAATATTGAGGTATTACGAGTTAGCTAAAATGACAGTAAACAATACATTTGTATGTCAATATACAGTAAGTGTTTTTTGTGTGTGCTTCTTTATGTATGTATAATATTCAAAATGAAAAAGTTCTATATACTTTGTTCAGTTGTTTAAATATAGCTTATGTAAATTTCATATTTACCACTTGCAATAAGCAGGTGGCTCTGTTAGCTTAGAAAGCTGGTTTAATATGATGCTGAAAAAACTCAAGTAGCTGTCCTAATCTTGGTCTGTAAGAGCAATCAGCATGTGCAGAACTGGTATAAAAACACCAGTATGTCATTAAAAGTTTCCCTAAAAACACACTGCATTAGATGTGTATCTAATGACAAAGAATATAAAACAGTATTTAAATTCTCCAAATAAGCCTAACAAAAGTAAATTGTTTGTTAGTTTTAAGTGGTTTAAAATACAGTTTCATTCATACTTTATTAGGATCCCCTCATGCAAGTTTTCAGTGCTTTGAGCTTTCCTAATAATGTTTATAATTCCCACATGGCAATAAAACTCCTAATAAGGGAAAGAGAGAAGGAGATTTCAATTGTACTTTATAAATAAACACCAAGGACAGCAATATTTTTGGCTGCTTGTTTTGAAATATTTAGATTTTAAAATATATTTTTTGTCTTTAAAAAATAAATGTCATTTTTTTCATAGATTTGGTTAATTATATATTGTATTGTCGGTATGTGCATTTGTGTATATTTGTATGGATGTAAATTGTAACTATACTACATATGTGCCCTTTAGAGGCATTTTGATTGGATGTTGAATATTTTAAATAAAAAAAATTGATTTATCTGGGAGTGTATTTAAATCTCATGGAAAAAGTTTTGTGTATGACCACATAATGATCATAGCAACAGTTTACACAAAAAAGACTGGTAACTGAGGAACTAATGCCTGTTAAATGGGGGCTGATCACTGGGGCTTTGTTGCTCATTTACTGGATACTGCTCAGGGCAATACACATACAGATAGTCCCCGGTACATACGAGATAGGGACTGTAGGTTTGTTCTTAAGTTGAATTTGTATGTAAGTCGGAACAGGTAAATTATTTTAATAAATACAATTAGGACAGATGTTTGTCTCAACATATTATTAGGCAGCGTGGTGTCAGTTACTGTAAAAAATCCTCACTGTTCGCTAATCACAAAGCAAAAAAAACTGGATACTGTTCAGGGCAATACAAATAATGTAAAGACAGGTCATGGAGGGATTAAGGCTTATTGCCTGGAATTTGATCCTTGAGGTGTTACAGCTAATACACTTTTTACTATTCAGGGTAATACACTTAATGTGAAGAATGGTCAAGGAGGGACTAATGCTCATTGCCTGGATGCTGATGACTGGG
The DNA here is from genome assembly GCF_032062135.1 of Pyxicephalus adspersus. Lineage (NCBI taxonomy): Eukaryota > Metazoa > Chordata > Amphibia > Anura > Pyxicephalidae > Pyxicephalus > Pyxicephalus adspersus. The sequence continues at coordinate 143,230,193 of NC_092860.1, forward strand.
GATTTGTCGCCTATACACTCAATACTGTTCAGGGCAATACAGATTCTGTGAACACTGATCACAGGGGGACTAATGCTCATTGTCTGGAGACTGATCACTGAGGTGCTATTGCTCATAAAAGGGATACCGTATGTTCAAGATAATTTACAAGAATGGAAGAATGGTCATGAAGGAACTAATGTTCATTGTCTGGAGTCTGATCACTTAGGTATTATTGCTCATACATTTGATACTGTTCACGATAATACATATAATGTAAAGAACGGTCACGGAGGGCCCATTACTTATTGCCTGTAGAGTGATCATTAAGGTGCCAATGCTCATACAATGAATACTGTTCATGGTAATACACATAATGTGACGAATAGTGGGTTATGGAGGCAATAAAGCTCACTGCCTGGAGTCAGATCACTGAGGTGTTGTTATTCATACACTGGATACTGTTCCAGCTAATACACATACTGTGAAGATTGGTAACAGAGGTACTAATGTTCATTGCTTAGGAACTGATTACTGCAGTGTTACTGCTAATACACTGGATACAGTTCAGGATAATACACATATTGTAAAGACTGGTTACAGAGGGGCTAAAGCTTATTGCCATGAGACTGATCACTGAGGTGTTATTGCTCATACAATGGATACTGTTCATTATAATATACATAATGTGAAGACTGGTCATGGAAAGACTAATTCCCATTGCCTGGCATCTGGTCTGGTGTTATTGTTCATATGCTGGATACTGTTCAGGGTAATACAGGTAAGAATTATCAAGGAAGGACTAATGCTTATTGCATGAAGATTGATCACTGAGGTGGTATTGCTCATTCTCTGAATTAGATTCAGGGTAATACACAATGTGAGGACTGGTCACAATGGGAATATTACTCATTCAAATAACAAATTATTGACATTAAATATTTCAAAAATTTAGTTTTTATATACATAGGCATATCTAGTTTAATTTTGCTTAATTTTCAGGTTTCATTTGTTTTCTTATGAGGTTATTATTTCAAAAACTAGAGCCAATCTAGCAAAACCAATAACATATTTGTAATCTGTGCATCAAACAAAACCTAAAATGACTTTAATCTGTTTGTCAGTAAAAAGTTTGTTGACCAGTGTTATTGCTCATTCTATGAATATGATTCAGGGTAATAAAGATATTGTTATAAAATGGTCACAGAAGGACCATTACTCATTCCCTGGAGTCTGATCACTGAGGCATTATTGCTCATACTGGATACTGGAGGTAATATTGCTCATACTGGATACTAGAGGTAATATTGCTTATACTGGATACTGTTCATGCTAGAACATGAAATGTGAAGACTGGTCATGAAGGGACTAATGCCCATTGCCTGGAGACTGATCACAGAGGTGTTGTTGCTAATACACTGGATACCATTCAGGATAAAATACATATTATGAAGACTGGTCACAGAAGGACTAAAGCTGCGTACACACGTCCAATTTTTATCGTTGGAAATGAACGACGAACGACCGATTGGCCAAAAATCGTTTGTAAAAAAAGTAACCAACGACGCCGACGAACGAGGATAGTCGTTGGAAATGAACGACCGGACCGGCGGATCGGATTGGACGACGATCGTTGACCATCTATCGTGTGTACGGTCGTTCAGTGATCGTGCATGTTCTGAGCATGCGCGATGAACGAACGTTTGATCGATACAGGCTGTATTGTGTGTATGTATATATATATGTGTATGTATGTATATATATATATATACACATACTGTGTATATATACGTGTGTACAATATCTTTGAACGATCGTGTCGTTATCTGTATGTACAGGATCGGTGCTATACGATCGTTCACAGATATCGTGCAGGATCGTTCGTCGTTCGTTTACAAACGATAATAGTTGGAAGTGTGTACATAGCTTAAAGCTCATTGCCTTTAGACTGATGTGTTAATGCTAATACACTGCATACAGTTCAGGATAATACACATAATATGAAGACTGGTCACAGAGGGACTAAAGCCCATTGCCTGAAGACTGATCACTGAGGTCCTACAGTTATTGCTCCTACACTGGATAGTGTTCAGGGTAATACACATAATGTACAACACTGCATAATATGTTGGTGCTATATAAATACTGTTTACTATTAATATTATTTCTATATATTATATTTTTATTACGACTAAACAGCAATAAAAAAAACATGAAATGCAAGAAAAACAAGAAAACAAATATGTAAAAGAACCAAACAGAAGAAAGAGTAAAAATTGAACAAGGTAACATTTCGGGCACAAAAGAATCATTTCACATTCAGTCACAAGACAGAAATCCTTCAAATAGATCTTTGTGATTCAATTCAGCATATAGTCATCATACAAGAATCAATGTTACAAACATTACTCACATTGAGCATCACAAGGCAATTGGGAGATCATTAAGTAATTCCCTTTCAAGATACCATGTCGTGTGGCGAAAGAAATTATGTAGTTTTGTTTTATTAGCAACATTTTGGGTATTGATGAAACTTTCCCACCTTTCAAAAAACTTCTGGGTCTATGTAAGGCTGCTTCCGTCCACTCCATTCGAAACAACTCTTGTAGTTTTAACATTTTAGCGTAAAATCTAACCAACAATGAAGAATAGTTTTCTTAGCAATCGCAGATATTAATAATGCTAAACGCTTGGTTCCTCTGGCAAACCGGACACCACTCACTTCTATTAAACCAAAAACAACCCACTCAGGGGTAAATGGTATTTATATTAGGGGGTATCTACAAATAGAAAACACAACTCGCTTCCAAAATTGTTTGATAATTGGCCAATCCCAGAAATTGTGGTAGAGTGTAGCCACCTGGGCTCCACATTTGAAACAAGTACCATCCTCCGAAAGACCAATTAACTGGGCTCTCTGGGGGGAAATATAAATCCTATGAAATCCTATGAAATAAACGGAAGAACATCTCACGATATTGGACCGCAGGTATAGCTCTCCAGGATATTCGATATATCTGTAGAATTTTGGAAACAGCTAGATTAGGAAAGTGAGTCCTCTATTTTGCCATTCCTACATTGGAGGCTTCATAATCTAAATCCGTTCTAAGGACTAAAATTTAGAAATAGCTTTAAAGGGAAGTTGCGAGGACAACAACATTTTATCCAACAGATTGTCTCAATCTCTTGGAGTCAACCGCCTTAACAATAAATACTTGTAGAAGATCACAAGGATTATTCAAATTTGTAGTTACAATAGTACTACTAGTAGAAAATAAAAAAACATTGAAAGAAAATCCCATAGGAGTGTATTTATCAAACAGTGAATTTGGCATTCAACAAAGATTCCCTGATTAAGAATCAATCACTGAAATTTAAAACACATGGACCTTTAGAAGACTCTGCAAAAAGAATGTTGAATGTCAGATTCACTTCTTTAAAATAAACTTGTGTATATAGTGTATGCCTAGTTTTACAGATTAGGAAAATGCTGGCTTTGTTCCTCACACTAGAGCTGACTTTATATAAATTACAAACAAAGATTGCTCCCAACTGACATATTGCCCTATGTATAAGTGTGTAATACTATATTAGTCATTTCATATTAAAGGACAATTAACCTTACAGTGTTACCAGATATTGTATTTGAAGCATAAAGCAATAGTTTACTCCATCTGCAAACACATAAAGATGTGCAGAGGCTGGACGTTTGGGTTAACTTTGTATTCTGCGCCCCCATACACTAATGCATTTTTATAAAAAGCTTGCATGTGAAACGTTTCGTTCACATGAGGTACCCCAAAAATCAGCTGTAGACTTATGCTGGATATGCTGCTATAACTTGCCTTTCTTGTTCATTCTGTCTTCAGTTTATGGTTGCAGCATCCTACTGATACCAGGAACCAGGACCAGGATGCATGGTTTCTTATTACAACACTAAGAACAGATATTGTGTGATATTGTGATATTGTGTGATACTTCTCCCACGTCCTAGGTTGTAAGCTCTTCAGGGCAGGGTCCTCTCCTCCTCCTGTGTCACCGCCTGTATCTGTCTGTCATTTGCAACCCCTACTTAATGTACAGCACCGCATATTATGTTGGCGCTATATAAATCCTGTTTAAAGCGTACCTTAACTCAACATTTTTACTTTTACATAGAAGGGTAGACAACAAGGTTCTGGTTGCTCCTTCTGCACATGCCTGACATTTCGGGCATGCACTGAAGTGGTATTTTCCTCCTAGGGGAAAGAGATGCCGATCTCACACATGTGCAGTGAGATAGGTAAGTGAGATTTTTTGTTTTTTAGTTTACTTGCTCTTTAATATTAGTAATAAAAACAGGTACTTATAATAAGTGCATATCATCTCACTTAGCAGTTTGGGAAAGTCCATAGTAAGGCTTAAAGTGGAACAAAAACCAAATTGGTCAGGGGGAATTTTTGACATAATCAGCATACTTGGCACACATCTACAGTTTCTTAAGCACCTTGCAGTGATGACAAATCTAGGATCCTGTCACTTTTGTATCCTACAAAGCTGACATCTTCACCACCACTTCCAAGTTCCTCTTTGGTCCTTGATGATGTAACTCCTTCTTTGCACCAAGAATAGAAGAGAGCTGGCCCTACATTGCATGGCACATATATTGTGCAGTATCAACAAAAAGTCACTAGGAGCAGCAGAAAAAGTTTCCTTTGGAGACTTGTCGTGTCTTTTCCACACAAAATTTCTACCTCCTATGAATTTGTCATTTGGGATTAGTTCCACTTTAAATACACTATTTCTGTAAAGGAGCAGGAAATAATCTGTAATGTATATAGTTCACCAATAGGGGAATTTTTCTGTCCCTGAATAATTATTAGTTTAGGACAGCAGTCACCAACCTTTTTGGTCCCATGGACCACTAAAATTACCAGCTCCTGACCGTGCATGCATGGGGAGCCGGTTGTCAATCAAAGGGGAGGGACCTCCCCCATAGTGACATCATAACGCCATAACCCCGCCTACGCTGCCATCACAGATCCGAGCCTGCGATGGGAGAGTGGGCGGGTTGTGTCGTGAAACACAGCCCGCCCACTTCCCTGAGCCAGGGATTTGCAAGGGGGACATGGTCCATGGCTCTGGCTGGTGCGTCTCCGCGGCAGGGTCTTTCTCCTGACCCCACTCTGGGGGGAACTGGCCAGAGCCGCTGACTACCAAAATCTTCTCACAGACCACCAGTGGCGACCACTGGTCTAGGACATGGTTAGGGGGTGTTTGACCTCCTATTGCATGATGTCTTCATAGTTCTGGGGCCAACACATGAATGAATCTAATGGTGTTTTTAGGGGACAGTTGGGCATTCTTTTCACCGGCCTCCTGCGTAAGAGACTTTTTTGCCACTGACCCCCGACAAATTGTTTTTTTTTAGCAGGGATTCCACAGGACCTAAACATAATTTTAAGGGTTGCTTAGGGATTAAAAGGTTGAGAAAGGCTGGTTTGGGACATCTGCTCCAAATTTAAAGTGAACTTACAAACTGCAGAGAATCGCTGCATAATTATAAGACAAATCAGAATATGGCTGCGCTGTCAACATAGCTAATAGCTTGAAGCAGAACTGTCGAAACAAATAATATTCTTCATCAAATATGTTTTGCTGGTTGGCATGCTCAATTTCTCCAGTTTAGAAATACCCCGTGATTAAAAAAAAAGTTTAAAAGAAAGTTGTGAAGCAAGTGCCATGAGAAAGAATACCAGAGGCAATTTATATCAGAGATTTGCTGAAAGCAAAAAAAAATATATATATATTCTGTACTAATCATTAGTTTTTTGTTAAATGGACAATATATGTTATGCAGTGTATTTCAAAACAAATTCTACATTTATCGTTAACCTAAGATTACTTTTATATTACTGTTATTATTCTTTATGCTTTGGGTGCCTATTCCTCAAATTTAATGTTAATCAATATTACATATGTAAATTAATGCAGATATGTATTTATTAATACAATATTGTGTTTAAAAATTGACCGCTTGCAATCCCTTTAAAGCAAGAGTTCATATTAGGAGAAGGTGAAGCAGCAAGAGGAGCCAATCAGCTGAGCTGCAGTGCACCCAGCATGCAGATAGAAGTGAGCACAATACCAGGAAGTGAGCTTATGGGTCGGTCACTTTAGAATGAGGGTAGGGGGGGACCTGTAAGTGTTATAAACTGCAGAGAAAAATCAGGTCACTCTTCTACTGGATAAAAATGTGCTGTGGAACTGCGTAAATGCCAGAACTGGTTGGAGAGAAATAACTGTAGAGTTGTAGAAAATCTATGTATTCAAATATCTGGAATTCAGCTTTCATGGGGTAAGGTGCAGAATCCTAGGAAAACATGGCTCCCATATTTGTCACTTTTAAAGGGGAATCTCCAAAAAAGCCAGGTCCTTTAGAAAATCTAATTGCAGCTGGACACAAACACCTTCTCTGGTTTACTGTGGGGTGCACAGGTAGATAAATATTTCTGCATTACCATTTCTTGCAGGCATTTGTTAAACAATAATATAGGAACCCTGTATTACCATGTATTCCCATTCTACATGAATGCACCATGCTTGTCCTTATCATCCTCTAAAATATTGTTTCTCAACCAGGATCTCTCCAGAGCCTGCTAGCAGTTCCTTGAGCAGTAAGCAATTTGTGACTCTCGGGTTAGATTAACTGACATCAATGATGTGTAAGGGTGGCCAGCAATGTAAGAGACATTCTTCCCTATGACCACCACACTAATGCACTGTTTGGTAATGATAGCAGGGGTTCTCTGAAGACCTGAAAGTTATTTCAAAGGGTTCTGCCAATGTTAAAAAGGCTGAGAAAAACCGCTTTAGAAGGTGCAAGCATATATTCCTCAAACCCACAGGGAGCTTATCACATGCTGATGAAACAATCATTTATATATTTGCCTTTCTGCACCTCCAAGGTTATGCAAGAAATGA
>NC_092860.1:143238026-143239279 GCF_032062135.1 Pyxicephalus adspersus
CATATGTGTTGAATCTGCTGTCACCATCTGTCAAAACAGTGCCAACGTATGCACAGGATTGTACATGGGGCAAAAAACTCGAAAGACGTTTTAGCCTTGGTGGATTGTGGGTAGGAGAGCATACAAAACTATGGATGCACAAAGTTGAAATGACAGCTGTTGACCGTGGTCGATCGTTTAAATGATGTTGGGGGACTGCTGTACACATGCTAGATGATTGTCATCTAAAATGGTGATCATCTCAGGTGAAAATCTAGTGGACTTCTAAACAACCAACTGAGTGTGCAGGATCAATGCCATTTCCCATGGAGGAGGAGTGTCTCTCCACTCTCTATAGAACTGAGCACCAATGTGTACAGAACTAGTATGTTCTACTGTCACTGGAGATGATCCTTTCCACTAACAATAATTTACCATCTGTACACTGCTTTAGGCAGAAGCCTAGGTCTCGGGGGATGTCCGGCTACAACCTTCAAGCTCCTGCAGAAAACCAGAGAGGAAGCAAAATTTGTAATGCGTTCAGTTATGAGAACAATAACAATATAGAGCAGTGTTTCTCAACCGGGGGGTTTCTTTAGAGATTGATAGGGGTTCTTTGAGCAATGAACAGTTTGTGTCTCAGTTTAAATATACAAGGGGTTCCCTAAAGACCTGAAAGCCATTTCAAGGGTTCCCCCATTTTAAAAAGGTTGAGAGACACTGATACAGACAATGCAAATATTGAGGCTTATACAAAAACCCGTATCAATGTCAAATTATAAGCCAGAGGACAGAGCTGTTACCTTGCCTAGGGTCCAATTTTATTTATGTTCCTGAATAAATGTTGCAGAGTATGGTGGTCTCAGCAACCTTATAATATCAATCAGCACCCGTCTATTGTCAATTAGCATTCCCAAATTATCCCTCAGAACCCCATTGTAATAGTCATCACCATTATAATATCCAACAGCACCTTTAAAATACTAGCCATAGTCCTTATAATACCCAGCAGCACCCCTATAATGACCATAACCCTTAAGAAGCAGCATCCTGTTTTAATAGCTATCATCCAGCGCCTTTATTATAGCCATAGCCCTAATATCATCCCCTAGCTCCCTTATAATAGCCATTATGCATATATTATCCAGGAGCACCCTTAAAGCATCCATTAACACCCTTATAACTTACATCACCCTTATAATATCAAGGAGCACCCTCTGATATCCATCATGCTTATAATATCCAGCAGCCCCCTTATAATATCCAGGAGCACC
>NC_092860.1:143240572-143241995 GCF_032062135.1 Pyxicephalus adspersus
TTCTCCCACCCTGGCCATCTCCCACCCTGTCAAAGCATTTGGTGACAACCCTGCTGGAGAAAGCCCAGTGCCAACAGCTGGATTCCCTGCCCACCAGCAGCAGCACCCAATGGCTCTGGGTTCCCTTTGCTTTTCCTTGTGACAGATAGAAGCCAGGGTGCAGAAAGCCTCCAGCCTGCAGGACACAGCTGACCACCACCTCTCACCATGGTGTCATGGATCATTTCCAGGCTTGTAGTGTAAGTAACCCCCCATGTGTTGTGTGACATATGTATGTGTGCCCACCCTGCTTGCAAGGGACACTGCTCCCTGTGTCAGTGCAAGGTGATCTGCCAAAGCTATATATAGCTGTTGTGCTGCTTCTATGCCATGTGCTGGCACATAGTTAGAACAACAAAAAATATATATGTCTAGGCTTCTTTAGCTGTATGTTACTATTCTAATTTGCAAGATCCTGATCGTTTCTGTATTTTCTTAGCATAGATAATGATTATAAAAAAACAGCCTTTGTTTATGCATGGGAGCTATGCAGGCAGTTACACGGTGCCGCCACCAGGGGGCTCTGTAGTGCTCTGTGGATTTACAGTACTCTATTGGGATTCAGCAATGCAATGATGGTGTGCAATAATCCCACAGCAGGCAGATTTAGTATAATGAAAGGGAAAATGCACACTGGCCTTTGTTTTTAATGAAAAACAAAAAATAAACAAAAAACAAAACAATAAACAAAAAAAATTAAATGCACGCTGAGAGGGTTGCAAACACAAATCTGTTGGAATTGTCAGTAATGGCTGCAGATGGGGGTTAGCAATCAATTATTTATTGAAGGCATTGCTGCTGTGAAATGGCTTAGAGGGTTAGAAAAAGTCCAGATAGAAATAACAATGACATATCATATATGAGAGTGCTGAAAGGAGGAGGGGTCATTTATTGCAGGGCCTACAGGGAAGCATAATGTAGTGTATATATACATATATATATGAATTTATTTATTTATATATTAAAAAAATTGTACATTTTAATTAAAATACAAATGCAGTGATATTGTACAAATGTTTGTAAATCGACTTATAATGAGAGATGTTTAATGTATAATATTGCAAAGCCTACCGGAAAGGTAGTTTAGTGCAGTGTTAAATAAATATATTTATATATATATATATATATATATATGTATTACATTATTTTTATAATTTTATATTTACATTATATTTTTTTATATAATGACTTATGAATGCAGTAATTTTGTACAAATATTTGTAAATCGACTTGAAACGTGTATTGTTGCAGGGCCGGGCTGTCTGTATCCATTGTCCCGTCTTGCTCAGCTCTGTCTGATTTACAATGGAACGCACTCATAGTATGGGAAAATGATTGTATTGCTCAGGAGTGGTGAATGATATTCACACCTGTAAAAGAAAAT
>NC_092860.1:143243791-143247155 GCF_032062135.1 Pyxicephalus adspersus
TTGGTGAATGTGACTGTCATTAAGGGTCCTGTTATTGGTGAATGTGACTGTCATTAAAGGTCCTGTTATTGGCAAATGTGACTGTCATTAGGGTTCCTGTTATTGGTAAATGTGACTGTCATTAAGGATCCTATATTGGTGAATGTGACTGTCACCAGGGAACCTGGTATTGGTGAATGTGACATTTACTAAAGGGCCTGTTACTAGTGAATGTGATTGTCATTAGGGTTCCTGTTACTAGTGAATATGAATAGGACTTACATGGTTAAGTGTTTTCGGCTGTCTCTTGGTGAAGGGACTGGGGCATTGTTGTCCCCCTGCCAATGGTTTTTGGCACAACTCTTTCTGAGCTATATCCCTGGAAACTGCTGATGTAGTGCATGCGATACGTAGGCTGCGAATTCTCTGTGACATGCCATCCTCCACCTTGGTAATCATCGGTGAATCCTTTTACAGGAATATAGTATTGTATGTATGCTGTGTGGTCAGGGTAACACTTTTATAATACCACGATACATAGTATTAAATTAAAAGTGCATGCCTACTAGATACTAAGTAACTGTAACCTTCTTCCCACTCATAGAGATCACACTATTTGCATCTTCTTCTTGCACTGAGAAAGTGTTACAGAGATGACACAGTCATATAAATCTTGGGGTCTGATACAGATCAGCCCTTACTTGTGACTTGCTACAAAGTTACAATGTTGCAGTATGATCATTGTGGGACAATTAATGTTAACTTCAAGACTAACTTCATAATAATAATGAGAACTTCAATTTTTGATATATATATTTTAAGGGAGGGGATAGCAATGGTACACATCAAATATATAATAGTACAAATTATTATGGTATTTTTAAAATGTGGATGTACTGCTTTGTTACGTATAAGTTGCCATTACATTTTTCATAGTTGAGAATAATGAGGGATTGGATCAACACATATATTCAATCAACATCAACACATATATTTTTCATTACTTTTCTAATATTTTATGGTAACAAATACAAGAAAATAAGCTATTTATTATTCTTGGCGGTAGACATTCTGTGCTTTGGTGAAACTGGGACATTTCAGATCTTTCTTAATCATTTGAATTGGTAATGAGGATGATATATGTGAGATGGGATATGATGCAGAGGAGCAGATGGAGGTGAATGGAAGAGGAATAGGAAATGGGGGGGTGTCACTTATTAAATAGAAGGATAAGGTAAATTTTAGGTAGTTCCATACATATGTAATAAACACACTCAACAACATAAAATACAGCCTATAGCTTTTTGGTGTTTTACCAGAAATTATGCTTGATTGTGGACATTAGTTTCCTCTGTTGGGTCTTGGGTAGGGTTTGTAGTAGAAGGTGAGTTCAGGGCTTTAAAGACTTGGAGGTATTTAGTTTGAGCCTTTTGAAAAAAATACTGGCTCTGACACAATGTTAAGAATGTAATAATTCACTTGCACTTGTAATTCACTTACTTACTCCATCTAGTCTTGTGTGATTTACATATTATAGGTTTGTTTCTTGAACCTAAACATGCTTGGAATAGGGTTTCATTGAAGTAAATTGGGGCTCACTGCTCAGGAAGCAATAAGGAAAATTGGGAATGTGAACTGTGGGGTGCTCATATAATAAATAACTGTATGGGAGTAGTTTAAATGGGGTGGAGGTTAGACAAGCTAGCAAGTGCACATTTTTCTGAAAGTGTCTGCTTATAGGAACATGGAGGGGATTATATGGCTGCCACCGTTGCTGTACTCCCTTGTTGAAAACCTTGTTGTGTTTTACATATAACTGAACTGAATAAGCACTTTCATGTGTTAAGTGGATCAAGGATAATGTATTGATGATGGGCTGTTTGTGGCACCTTAAGCTGTTCATGAATAAGCAGATAAACAGCATGGACCCAGAAGTCTTCAAGCCAGAAAGTGTTAATGAAAAGGAAGACATTAGTACTACTTTCTGCATTAATACACCAAAGGTTCAGCATCTTAAAGCATACCTAAACTCAAACTCAGAAATTCCACTTTACATAAAAGGGTAGACAACCGTTTTATGTAAGGTCAAAATTCTGTTGTTTTTTTTTTTTTTGATGTGCAACACCTTATTTTTTTAAAAAAAGTGTGCAGCACCCCCCCAATTCTTGATTGCCTAGACGATTCTATGTCACCCGATCTTGCGTCTGGGTTGGGTGACATAGAATAAAGAACCCAGAAGAAGAGGAGAAGATGGCGCCGCCTGGAGTGCCGGCTCTGGGACAGATGCCAGGACGATGCAGGACCAGATTCAAGACACCCCCAGATAGATCAGACTGCTCTGTGGGATTGAAGGTAAGTGTATTTTTTTTTTTTTTTTGCAGTTTTGAGTTTAGTTCCTCTTTAGGGGCAACTTCCTCTGTACTCACATAATGTCCTCAATCCCCTGGCATGGACCTGGAAATCTGGGGACATCTTGTGGTAGTAAATATGTACTGCAGGTGACAGCCTCCCAGGAGGTGAGTACTGCTGTCTGAGTTACTATGTTATTATTAACACTATCTAGGGGAATTGAACAAAAAATAGCTCATGCTTTAAACAGAATTTAAGGTGTCCTGAAAGGACACCATACCTTGCAGCAGCTTTTCCCACACAGAAAAAGAGAGTGTCTTATTAAAGAACAATGCGATTTTTCTGCAACTAAATGCTTTTCTTTCCAGAATAATGTACAGACATATCATTTACAGAAGTATGTGGTTGCGTGTATAGAAATTGCTGGGTAAAGATTGGTCTTCATTTCTCTTAATCTCTGGAACTGATTACCTCCCGCTTGAACTTGGCTCAGTCCTAACACCTAACCTGCCTTCAAAAATGCTTCATTCCTTCAATGCTTACTCATCTATAAGCTATAAAACTGGCAAAAGAAAACTGATCATAATTGGACTTACAAAAAAAAATATTCATTTATAAAAAAATGATTTGTGATTGTGTACATTTGCATCCCCTTGAAGGTGACCATTATTTCCAAGAGCAAGGGCAAATCAAAAATTTCAAGTTGTCATCAGAGCAATAAGTAAACTCCACTATGAAGACACCTGTTCTGAGACAAATCCCTGGGTTGAATGTTTTGCTTTGTAGAGATTTGCTGTAATTACCTTTTGGGTGTTTAGGATAGTCAAGAGAAATCTCCCTAGTGGGGTGCAGACAGCAAGAGATGACCCCCTCCTGTTCTATACAAACCTAAAATAATGGCACTTCAATTGGGATATACTACAAAATCTAAAAATAAAGTTTGTGTAACTTCTGTAAAAATAAAATTTTGTAAAAAGGAAAACTTCTGTAAAAATTTGAGATCAGGCTGGATTTTATTGTAGAAGGTACAGGCTGT
>NC_092860.1:143247658-143267087 GCF_032062135.1 Pyxicephalus adspersus
GTGTTGTCAATACAGAACTGATTTTATTACAGGCTATTGCAACCCAGATTTCTCTCACCCCTGGATAGCGCAGGGCCATTTTTACATTTCTGCTATTGGTTTGACTATAACTTTAGCATTGCTTCTCACATTATTTCACCTGAATGCACTTCAGGTAGATAAAACCCCCTTATGCAGCCAAAGTCAGAGTAGAAAAGCCTGTCCACTGCCTGTAGTTACAGACTGGGACCTATGTTCTGTGTAAGCAATCTTCCCATTGCAAAGGTCCAACACTCTCCTCACTATAGTTCAGCAATCAGCCATGCTGCCCACTAATTGGAAAGATCACTGCTTCCTTGCAGAGAGAAAGGGTCCCTCTCTGGACATTGGACAGGCTTATCTACCCACATGTGTTTTTTTTTCTTATTAATTAATGCATTGATGTACCTGGAATGTGTAGCTAATTTATATTACATGTTTAATTGGGTTTAGGGTAAGAAAGTAATACAAATATATATCAAATACTCGAAATAAATTGGATCTGGAGTTACACTTTAATTGAATTGGCTGTCCATAAATTCCTAGACTGTTGGCAGCCCTTCAGCAGGCACTAGCAAAAGTTCATTTTGGCTGTCAGGACATGTTCTAGGTTTAAAGTAATGTAATCCATGTAATAAAGTGCACATACATTGGACATTATGGGCTCTTATCATAAAACAGGGAATATGGCATTCCCCTAAATATTCCCTGGTAGGAATCAATTACTGCCACTGAAACACATGGACCTGGAAGATTCCTACTGGGGAATGTTGGAGGGAATGCCTGATTCCCTGTTTTATAAATAGAGCCCTATGTACAGTATACACATGCAAAGACTACCCCTTGTCAGTCATGACTGAATGCCCCAAAATACAAATCTTTGGCAAGTAAAACAGATCCATTTATGAATTTTATCTGTGTATTTAGCTCATTGGCACCTTTAAGAGTTTATCAGCATAGGGCTATGGTAGTAGACTTCCATAATAGGCTGGACTTCTAACATGTCTACTCTGACAGGGAGAGAATACAAGTAAATTAAAGAAGCTTCCTTGGTATATAATACCAGTTTTGCATCAGCATGTCTTTGTTCATTCCTTTGGTCTAGCTGCCTTTTCATTTCTCCTTTACTCCATTAGTCATTGCACAGATGGGATAGAAAATTTTCTCCTAGCCCTGCCCATACCCTATTTTTCTTGTGGTTTTAAAGCCACTTAAGTAGATGAGTTGTATGTGTTGTATGTGTATCTGTGACATGTGCAAAACAGTTGCAGCCATGAAACCCAATCTCCTATAGACGCCGAGATTTCTCCCCGCATTAGACATTCACCTCCTGTGCCCTGCGCTCACTAACCGGTTTATCACCTGTTCTGGGATTGTCACCGCAGTACGAGACCTTCTCCCTTTTCATTAGAGGAAAATTTGGCAGCAATAACTCTGACTACACATATTTCTGTCTGCTGAGATGACAAAATGTTATTGCAATGAAATGATAAATTTATTATCCCTTTTGAATTAAAAAGGCAGCCTCGGGGTATTTGGTATAAATGTGCACGATGAGCTTTGTTTTTATGGAAGTGACATTCACATTTTAAAGAGTTTCTTGTGCCCGATTTATATTCTTTAAAGCAGAACTAAACCTAACTAGTAAAATATTGTGAGCAGGCAGGTTGTGTATTGCAGAAAGGACAGGCTTATAAAATAACCGTACCTGCCTAATGGCAAGTTTGGAAATACATTCATCTCACTTTGCTCCCTTGGGTGCCAACATCTTTTCCTTCTGTGTTTGGGATCTTCAGCCATCCTGATTGGCCAGACCAAAATGATGTAACTTCCGCTCATGTGTTTATTCCCAGAAGCTGGGGGTATGGTGAGATACCTGGCATTGTAAAGTGAGCTGTGCATGTGCAGTCCAATATACATTAAACTAAAGACCGCGAACGGTAAGTTTATTACTGTGATATCCCCTCCGCAATAATGAACCTGCCTGTCTTTATTTTAGTTCCAACTTAAAGATATTTGGATTAAGATTTCTTTTCCTTCTATTGATTATATGGCAGAGATCAGCATCACTTCTCTGCTATCAAACTCTGCATTGCAGTGACCCTAAAGCTACATACAGATAACTGCAAATGATTGCTAGGGACCATTTTCAGTGACTGTAGGAATGAACAAGCACTGTGGTGAACAAGCAGGAGGTGTTCTGCTGCATCCTCCCCATTCAGAAACAACAGTTGTCATTCCTGTAGGTAATTGATTTTGATTGCGTTTATTACATTACATTGGGAGACCACTGGCTGATACCAGGTCACATTCAGGTACTTACACTGCTTTTTTACTGTCCAACTTTTAAGCGTAACCAAAGTTCCCCTTCTAAGAATCCATGATCATGCAGCACGTGCAATGTCCCTTCTGCAATAAATCCCTTCTACCTGCTGAATCGCTCTGGGTATCTGTAAAAAAAAAAAAAAAAAACTGTGCATGAACAGCTTCAGCTTTGGTTGCCAGGATATCCAGCAATCCTGGGAA
Organism: Pyxicephalus adspersus; assembly: GCF_032062135.1. Classification (NCBI taxonomy): domain Eukaryota; kingdom Metazoa; phylum Chordata; class Amphibia; order Anura; family Pyxicephalidae; genus Pyxicephalus; species Pyxicephalus adspersus. Next base: position 143,250,203 of record NC_092860.1, read on the forward strand.
CCCCTTTGCATGCCAGTAATAAATGAATGGCATTCTGCAGGAGTTATGTCATCCAAACCCAGATATTCAAGATGACCGAAGATTCTGATCAGGAAGAGAAAAAGAAGAAGATGGCGGCACCCTGCTAGGGAATGGGGATAGGTGAGTTTTGTGGGTTTAATTCCACTTTAAGCAAGAAGTGATGCCTGGTAATGCAATGAACGAATAAGGTTGCAAAGTACATATGTACAGAATTTTGTAAGTAAGAATTTATATATCAGTCAGATTTTAGTTACATCTAAAAAGAGAAAACACAAAGCCCCTACCATTCCATTAATGACCTAATAAAGAAAGGTGTATATAATGAATTATATGACAGACAGCATGCTCTGAATACAGCAATACTGATTTGTTATGTAAGCAGCTGTGTGCAGAGAAGTGCTGTGTTTCCAAATGAATGACTTTGTAGTGCTGGATGTTGGCTGATAAAAGATAAGTATGCTGCTGAATTAATGAGTCATTATTATTTCCATCAGTAGTCTCCATGGATGACAAGCAACAATTAGAGCGTTATTCAGCACGCTTATATCCAGCTTCAATTCAGGCAAAACTGTTATAGATAAAGCAAAGAAAGACAGAACCTCTATCATTGTTTAATGCTAGCTGTACTGCCATTGGGAAAATCTACCCTCATATCACATCATCTGACAGGGGAATATTCCAAATGGGGACAGAGGCATTATTAAAAACATGATAGAGCAGTGGTCGCCAACCTTTTGGTTGTCACAGACCACTCATTTCATGGACTCCGGACTGCGCATGCGCGGGGAGCTATGTGCCACTCAAAGGGGAAAACAGTTCCCCCTAAGTGACGTCATGATGCCATAGGCCTGCGATGGGAGAGTAAGTGGGTTTTGTCCAGAGACACAACTCACCCACCGCCCTGAGCCTGCTATCTGTACGGGGAACATAGTCCGCGGCTCTGGCCGATGCGCCCCTTCAGCGGGGTCCTTCTCCTGACCCCGCTAGGTGGTGCACCAGCCATAGCTGCGGGCCACCAACATTTTTTCATGGACCACCCGTTGGCGACCGCTGTGATAGAGGGTCTAACTTTTTCATCTTGATTGCTCCTAGACTAAGTTCAGATAGACAGCTGTCTCAGTTCGGTCTGCTGCTCAGCCTCTACTAGAGACTTGAATGGGACCACTTTTGCAAGCAATTGAAAGGTGTTTCCCAGAGGTTTGGAGTATAACAGCAGGAGAGAGATATCACAATAATGCATTGCAACCAGTACACCTCAAACGCAAAAAAACACATCCACAGCCAACCACAAATAGTAACCACTAACCACTTGTCTTAGGATTGTAAAGATAACTTTCATATGGGAAACTGATTGCCAATTTAGACCTCTTCTATAAAAAATGTTTTACTGGGACAGCAGCATGTTGGTGTAATGCCTAAACTCCCGACAAAGCCCTAAACAGGAGCTCTCCATGTCATCCAAAGCTTGTTGCTTAAACATTTCTTTACATGAAAAGTAAAATAAAATTCCTTTTCTTGGCTTCATGATATTTGAGTTTGAGGGAAGAGAAGGAAGCTGGGAAGATAATTGGGGGTCTCTGGCATTGGTTCCCAAGAGATGTTAGGCCAACAAGATGTTAAGCCCTAGTCATCATTCATTTGTAACTAGGGCTCAATTATTATCCTAGTTGCCTATAGGCACACAGGCTTTAGTGCCTAAACCTGTCAAAATAACCATATAGAAGCATAATCATACATACAACTTTTTTATTTAACTGGTCTTCACTCAAAATATTGTGGAACTGTGTAAATAATATAGGATGCATATGGGATCAAAGCCCCCCCTACCATCCATATGCCTACTGTGTACGAGGGAAAGTCCAGATCTTCCTATACCAGGATTACTGATTGCAGAAGAGAAAACTTTATAAATTGCCATTGCTGGGGTTTTGAAGTTGGATTGACTATCACTTACCGTAACCCATTACATACCTGTTCTAAGACAAAACCTCTTACTGACTCTGTGTTCTAGTTTCATTGGCAGTGTTTGTCTGTTCCACACATTAACCCAGATGACATACAGTATTTGTACCTGTTCTCATTATATTCTGTAGAGGTGTATACTTCGCTCACCAGGAAGAATCCGAATGTGTATTGTTCAGACTGAATGGAGGATGGTCAGTTGCAGCTTATGCATCAAACTCTTGTATGATTGTTCCAGTCCTCACCCTTAATGATATCAGTGATCAGCAGGTACAGGTTTTCGCCTTCCAATCTGCTATATACAGCCAGGTTAAACCTAAACCTTATTGTGATCATGCAGTCCTTCTTTTTAAAATTTTAGAATGCTTAAATAGTCGGTCACCCATATTCAGTGCTTGTATCACAAATTGCACAGTTACATTTGTATTCAGAGGTCCTAACTGTCACATGGAACCATACACCTTCATACCTAAATCTTTCTTCCCTAGATATCCCTTTTTTGATTATGGTGATGCATGGCAAGTTACCACTAAACTTGCTCCTACTGCCTGCTGAACTCATATGTCATCTGCCCACACTGCTGAATGACTTGGAAGAGTAATATCAGATACTCAGGGAATCGTCCTGATTTTCTGGAAATCAATAATCCAAGAGCAACTTTGTCTCTCCTTCTCTGACAAACTCTCCACATCTAACATTATCTTACACTCTCAATGTATCCCCTGAAGAAGCCTATCGACGAAATGTGTCGGCATTGAGACACTTGAACTCACTTAGGCATTTAATGAGGATGCTTCACACTGATGTTTGTGAATTTATTTTAATTTGATTATCAGCAATTGGTAATTTTGTACCCGCTTGGTGCAAAATACAACCTTACCTTTGCCAAACAAACAGCTTTCTCTATTCTTTCTGTTGTTCATTTCAATTTGGGGCCGGCAATCAAAAGATATCTAGTGGAAGAAGGGTGTCACTCTCCCTATTTGCTCTTCAGTTACCACTAAACTACTAGAAGAGTTATATTACACTTATTTTGATCTCAAAATATAAAATTTTTTTTTTTTTAATTTTTTTATTTTAGATTAATTTTATATTTTGAAAACCAGTATAAAGGAAAAAGTAGTGTTAAAAAATCAGCCATATTCATCAGCCATAATAATTAATCTTGATGAATAATAATTCATAATGATTTATGTACCAGGGGGCATGTTAAGGGTCGTTTGCTTACGTACATAACTTTGTTTTATACTGTATCTTTCTTTTTAATTTCCAAAGCTTGGGTGTGTACGTAACTGGAAGTGTTTCATTTCATTTCTAGAACATACTGTTATGTTAGTTCATTTTAAAACCCAAGATTTGAAGGAAATCAATTTTAATGTGTTTATGATAGCTCAAGCATTATGCTTTAATGGCCTTTATTGTGGCAAGCAGATACAATGTCAAGATTGAGAATTATCTCTGTGCTGAATCAGGTTGCACATGTGTAGAGACATATGGCTGAAGATACATGTGTCGTTACATTAACTCACAAAACATAAGTGTAATAGTCCAATCTTTATTACAGTTTGAATGGCCATTTATAGAAGAATATCACTATTTGGAATTATGATTATCCAGGTTATCCCGTTATCCCGATCCTGTTCACCCACACAATCACTAAATAAATCCCAAAGAATGCTGGAAGTACTGGGCTTGTACCTGGTGAACCAGAATAAGGCTCTTTAAAGGTAAATTATACACCTACCTCCCCAATCCCAACTCAACATGTAGTAACCAATGGCTCCACATGACAGCTCAGCAACTAAAACTTTTCAGAGCAAACAGTCAGCAATGGCAGCCCCGTTTTTTTTCATAGGAAAGGCTTTAATGGCTACAACCATGAAAATGCAATGCAACTGCAAGAAATTGATGCTTACCTATACCAGAGTCCATGTAATTAAAACTTTCTTCATGCAACACTTTTGAGCATCACATGCCAGTAAAGCCTCCATGATCCTCCAAGCAGCCTGGTGACAACACCTGCAGGTATATTTCAGATCCTGGGTATTTCCCATATATATATATATATATATATATATATATATATATAAAAAGACTGTCCCAGGCTCCACTCCTTTGTTCCATAGCATTACTTCATTATTGTTCATAAGTGTTCTGTGAACAGTCCAGAACTTGCTCCCTGCAATATATATATATATATATATATATATATTGGAAGTGGTTTCTATTCAGACACTGGGCCTGCTTTATTAAAACTCTCCAATGCTAGAGAGGATACACTTTCATCAGTGAATCTGGGTGAGCCAGCAAACCTGGAATGGATTTCTTCAGTCATTAGTTGCTGTTTGCCAGCAAATGTTTTGAATTATGAACCAGATCCATTCAAGGTTTGTTGGATCACACAGCTTCACTGATGAAATTGTATCCTCTCCAGCCTTGGGGAGCTTTAATAAATCAGGCCCACTGCCTCTATTTATACCGCAGTAGCCACAGATACAGAATTGTACATCCGAATATCGGCTTGAGCTATTGAGTTCTGTACCACAGGCTTTACTTTTTATCTAGAGCTGAGGACCAAATGTAATAAAAATGTAAACAAAATAACCTAATATTCCATTGAAATAGCAGTAGAAAATATTAATATGCAATTTACCCATTTGCTTGATTGAAAAAAATACTTTAAAAAAAGTTAATTATTTGTCATTATGCAACAAATAGAGAAAATGCACACAAGAAGCCATACAATATTTTAAGTAGCAATAACAGGGCACTATGTAGACCTCTTTGGGGGTCACAACCTTGATGCACTTTCGATCCATTGTGCGCTAATAAATCAAAAGATTGGTCAAGGGTCTGATCACTACAAGAGAAATATGGTATGGCCTTGTATATGGTTACATGTAGGCCCCCTTTTACCTATTAACTTGTGTTTCCAGCCATGCATTCCTGATAATTAAATTGCATTTACTTATTAAAAGAAAAAGAGCTTTTCTTATTCTATTCCCTCGCTGGATTAAATATGCAACACAGAAGCTGCGCGTACATAAAATATACATTAGCAGCAGAGATTCTGGGGGTGGGGATACATTTAGCAAAGATGTGAAGCTTGTTCGGTTTTTCCGTTTGTTATGTCAGTGTGGATGTTACTTATCACAGCGGCTGGGCGATGCTCTTTGTTCTCTGGTTGTCTTACAACGCCCTTCTTCCTTGGCTGACACATCAGGTCCTGAGATAGATCTGTAGAGGAAGCGTACAGCAGTTTTACAGGAAAGAACCCTGACATATCCCACTTTTTCCATCAACAAAATAATATCTGCTTAGAAAAATATGCTTTTTTTTAATAAATTAAACATTCTATCCTTTGCACGTGAAGTTTATTAGTACTGCCTGCTTCTGTTCTGTAGGTAATAGAAGCATCTTTTTTATTCTTATTTTTAAAGTGACCGTCAGCTAAGAACTGAGACTTTACAAACAGGATGTGAAAATCATGTTGTATTGTATCAATGTATAACTAAATGTCCATTGTTGTAAAAAATGGATGATATATCACTGTCCTAGGCCGGTACTGGTAAGCACGTGACTTGATTGTATGTGGTGGCCAGCATAGCACTGAAATGGAAGTGTTTCTAATACAAAGTCCTATATTGTAGCCAACCAGTCTTTAGATGTGGTGGCTCTTTTAGTATTCCTTTTTTCAGTTATTTCTATTTCTTTATTTCTTTTAACCTGGTGATTCTGTTTATAGCACATTTTATATACCTAGGTGGCTACACTCACTTCTTCATTTTATCCATGGAGAGATTCACGGTTGTTGACCATGCTGGGCTTTAAACATATAAGAAAAGGTCAATGGGTCTAATTTATTAAAGCTTTCCAAGACAAGTGAGGATATACTTTCACCAGTGAAGCTGGGTGATCTAGCAAACCTTAAATGGATCTGGTCCAGGACTGAAAACATTTGCTAACAAATAGCAAATGCCTTTTACCCTCCCTAGCGGTAACCCTGAGTGTGACTCGGGGTAGAAAAAAGTTGCTGAAAGCGGTAACTCACTCGACTCACACTCGGAGTATGTAAGCCTATGGGAAGTAATAGTAAATACAGCGCTTACCTGATCCGCCGGCGTCCCGCGTCGTCCATCGCCGCGATCCTTATCTTCCTCGTTCTTCCGGCGTCTTCTGCACACGATGAGTCACCAGGGAGTTCCAAAAATTGAAACAAGGCTCCTTTTGCAGAAGGGACAGGTTTTGTTCCTCCTGAAATAAAAAAAGTTACTTGCCTGATCACAATTTCTTAAACACAGGTAGTCCCCAGGTTACATACGAGATAGGGACTGTAGATTTGTTCTTAGGTTGAATTTGTATGTAAGTCGGAACACGTACATTATTTTAGTGAATGCAATCAGGACAGATGTTTATCTCAACATATTATTAGCGTGGTGTCAGTTACTGTATAAAATTCCCAATGTGAGCTAATCACAAACAAAGCAAAAACATAAAAAAACTTTATGTAGCCTAGACATTCAACTTTTGGCGCAAGCTGTGCTTTGATATGCAAAAAGCAACAACTGCAGAGTTTGTCTTCTTGTCTTGGTCATTAAAGAGTTACAAGAGGCTGCAGAAGAACTCAGTCTCAGCTGTGTTTAGCAAAAGATTTCTTCTGCAAGTCATGCAAACCGCCCCCTCCCCCCTATCAAGCCTCCATTCTGCACACAAACCAGCAGGGAAGCCCCATTCATATCTAGGAGTCGTCTCTATATCGGATGTTCTTAACTCGGGCACTATCTGTATACTCAACTGTTCCCATTCTTGTGTGGGTACTTCCGTCCTCTTCTCTTCCTGAGGTTTCCTGATCTTTAGCCATCTCTTTTGGCCGGAATGACATAACTCTCTCTCACATTCAGTCCCAGCAGTATTTTTAAAATATAGAAATCAGACAGGTATGTTTTATTGCAGAGGGGACATTTCTTACCCCTTTCTACAAAAAAGATCTACCGGCTAAGTGGAGCTAAAGTACCACTTAATAAAAGTGTGCTTCTTTTTTTTTTTAATATACACGTATACATATTTTTGGTTTGGTGTCACCCTAGGCCATGCACCCTCTGTGAATGTGTTGTAGTATTGGTGCCAGGGAGAATGTACATATGCATGGACTTCAGACATGGCTGCCCTTGTTCATCTCCATTACATGGTAGTATGATGGGAAAGATAACATTATTCTTGCTTCCAGTTCGCAGAACTATGTTTAGATTGTCAGTTTTATGGTAGTACTGTTGTGGTTCACCACCGTCAAAGAGTCCTCAACCACAAAGCTCTTAGTTTTGACTGCTATGCGCCCAGGAACATTGAGGAGGTATTGTCATGATGGGTTATCTTTCAAACGAATGAGAGCTATTGAAATCTCTTTGTAGGTGTTTGAAGGTGGTGTGGTTCTTGAAGCCTTTAAATGCAATGGGCCTGATTTATTAATAGATAAATCAGGGTTGCTGTGTCTTGTTTTTTCTTTTGCGACATAACTGTACCTCCTGCTCTTCATATATAGTGAATTCACAATATACCTACCATACTTGTTTCTGGCACGGAAAGAGTACTAATGATGCATCATGATTAATTTAATACCTATCCACCATAAATTAGTAAATTGTCGTTGATCAGGTATTTTCACATTTCATCTCATGCTTCATAGGTACAGAGCCTGTGATTTGGAGTAGTAGACCACCCATATTTCTATGTCTCTGATTGATGATCCATTTGTCTAGCACAGACAGAGAGAGAAGACCTCTCCTGGGGCTAATTCTGGCAGATGGTCTCCATTTAGGTAACAAGCTCTTTTTAAAGAATGCAGATAATAAAAAACTTGGCTCAGAGCTAGCTTGACTATCTCTGTCTGTTCCACTGAGAAGACAGGAACCTATATACATAACTTTCCAACCTCAGGCAGACATTTCCTGACTTTTAAAAACCACCTACCTGTAACATCTGCAAAGTGGAAATCCTGACCTAAAGTTGAGCCTGTCCTAGCCAGACTCCGTCATCCAAATCAGACAGGATTTCATTTCCTGCCTTTCCAACACTGTTTTGTATATTTTGCTAAGCTCAGCTTTTTTTTTAGTACAAGGGAACCTAAACAATATTAGAGAATAAAATGAGCCAAAGGGTTGATCCATGGACACATATCCAAACACAAAGCTTGGGTGCTGGCCAGTCCATATACATAACAAGGTGTAGCAGATGGTGCACTCACACGACTTCCAAGGCAACAAACGTGCAATAATTGTCCTTGGAAAGGATCTTTAATGATCCTTTCCAACGACTAACGACTGCACAATGCATGAACGAGCTCTGTACATACAGCACCGTTCTTCTCTATAGAGAGGGAAGGGGGAGAATGACAGCCGCTGTGCTCTCTCCCCTTCATTTTGATTGTTTGTTGCCCCATTTGTGGATCCGCCAGGACGGTTGTTCGGACGATGAATGACGAGTGCTGTACACACGCAAGATTCTCGTCCAAAATCGGCCCTGAGCCGTTTATCGGACGAGAACCATTGCACGTGTGAACCCATCCAAAAGGTGAAAAATGGAAAGACGATCAATATATAATGTGACATTCAACAAGCATTTCAGTGATGGACAGAAGTGGACATTGCTCCAATGAAACATTGCTCGCATAATGAAAATTGCAGTTATCCTGTCTTTTTTCTCCTTCGGAAGTTCAGTAGGTCTGAAATATATACTTAACTATAGACAATCAGATCTGTAAAAAACTCATATTTCATATTATCCATATTGTCCCTACACAGCAGTGTAACACAGTGATAAATACATCTAATTACCCTTTAAATGAATTGATTTTTCCATGCACAGCTTTTTTTAAAAGATTAACCAACACTGTTATTTAGTTATAGGTTGCTGTCAGTGGTTTCAATGTCCCATTTTCTTATATATGTTTAGAATATTCAGATATCTTTTTCTTGTTGATAGTACTAAATAATACTGTACAGCTAATATACCAGGAGATAAAGTTGAGAACATGTTCCCTAGCTAAATGCCAGCCATACACAGGCTCTGGGTATTTGGCTGATGCAATGAACATTAGAGGATTGCTTAGGTTAATGTTTCAACACAGAACTGTTAAAAGAGTGAAAAAAGCCATCTTCAGCAGCCAGAATGTGAAAATTAAAAATTAGGAGACAGTAGCATAGGAAGATCCCTGTTTCGAGCATCGCTTGTAATTATTGCTTTTTATCTGATTTCCCAGGGGATGATAACAATTGGTCACCAATCATCGATGATCCTTTTATTGCACAGAGATATATTTTATTACTAGTAAACCGATATACGAGGATCCTCTCCTGACTCTTATGTAAAAATGATTTTTAAAATGAAGTCATCACTAGTAATCAGAATACCACTTTCACTGTCTATTACATACAAGAATAATACTGCCCAACTGTATTCAATTTTGACATATTTGAAAGCACAATAAAAACAGAGTAAATGTAATCCTGAATCCTACGTATGCAATAGGGCATATTTCCTCATATGGTAATGTCTTTATGTTTGTTAATGTTTATGAAGGTTAATCTTTAATACAGACTTAGGTCAATTTTGGGGAGAAGCCAATTAACCTAACTACATGGAGGAAACCGGAGCACCTGGAAGAAACCCACACAAACACAGAGAGAACCTGCAAACTCTATGCATATAGAGCCCTGGCCGTGATTCCAACCTGGGACCTTGTGCTGCAAAGTCTGAGCCAGTGTGCTGGCCCTATATTTAAAATTTTTTTTTTTTGGGAATTGTGACCACGAACTGGACAAGTTTGGAAACCAATGGCCTGCTCTATTCAAAATGGAAAAGATTTTTAGGGGAATACATTTTAAGTTCTCTCTATTCTTTTAATAGAAGGTTCTTTCTAGTGGTGTTTACACTGTGCATCCATTACAGATGTCCTGGTCCACCAGATTGTTGTAATATTACTGTAGTATGCTATGCTTTTACAGCTATATCCAGTATGTTTGTAAGTCTATGAATATAGTGGTTTAGTAGCTTCTAGGTTCTCAGATCTATGTATATATGTGTGCAGTGAGATAAGGAGCAGAGCGGCTCACACTGGTATGTTGGTTGGTGATAATGATGATGTTTAGTCTCATGTTGGTTGCAGATGGTGTTGTTGGACTACACTTAACATCTACATAAGTGACATATAATATATACATACATATATATATCATTAATATCAAAAGCATTTGGTAAATTTATATCCTTTGTGGCTATTGAGGAAACAAAATACATATAATACATACATATACATACACACAATACATACAGTAACCTATAATTTTGACATCTGCAAGAAATGTCAGCAAAAAAACTTGCCTGTGCAGCCTAAATAAACAAAATGTCATAATGTTTCTCAAGTATTGTAGACTTTCTTTCTCTTCCCTTCCCTGATTTTCCCATACACTAATGTAGTCTAATAGGGAGAGCAGCCACCTAAAGGGAGTGTTGTAAAATAACGTTAGCATGAGCTACTTATTATGGTCAAGCAATATGTAGCTAAACAGCCAAAAAGGAGGGCAGTTGGCAGTAAGCAGATGACAAAACACCAAACCACAACGAAGATGGAAAAATCATAGTATATTAGCTTTAGGGTACATTCAGATATTTTTAGAGGGGCCAATATCTGGGTGTTTTTTATCCGTTTGATTTTTTTGGGGGGTAAGTTTGGCATTAGACACACTTCAACTAATTCTAATTTGTTTTTTATTATTTCCTCTATGGCAGTGTTTCTCAACCAGGGTTCATCCAGGGGTTTTTAGGGGTTCCTTGAGCAAGCTGTACCTCTCCCAATGGCCATCAATATGAGAGTTGTTCTTCTTACTAACCACTACACTGTACTGTGAGCTGTGAATATACAGTTATAAATATTTAGACAGAGACAATTTTTTTCTAATTTTGGTTCTGTACATTACCTCAATTAATTTTAAATGAAACAACTCAGATGTGGTTGAACTGCAGATTTCAGCTTTAATTCAGTGGGCTGAACAAAAAGATTGCATAAAATGTGAGGAATTAAAGCCTTTTATTACACAATCACTTTATTTCAGGGGCTCAAAAGTAATTGGACAATTGGCTCAAAGACTTGGACTATTCTTGAATAGCCAAGTCAGTCAACTTGAAAGCTGCTGCAGTAAAGGCCTGGCAGAGCATTAAAAAGGAGGAAACCCAGCATCTGGTGATGTCCATGAGTTCAAGACTACAGGCTGTCACTGCCAGCAAAGTAATAGAAATGAACATTTTATTGTCAGCTTTTTAATTTGTCCAATTACTTTTGAGCCCATGAAATGAAGTGACTGTGTAAAAAAAAGGCTTTAGTTCCTCACATTTTTATGTTATCTTTTTGTTAAACCCACTGAATTAAAACTGAAAGTCTGCAGATCAACTGCATCTGAGTTGTTTCATTTAAAATTATTGTGGTAATGTACAGAACCAAAATTAGAAAAAAGTTCTCGCTGTCCAAATATTTATGGACCTAAATGTAGTAATTATAGAAGGGGTTTCTTGATGTTCTGACAGGTATTATTAAGGTAAAAAGGAGAAAAAGGCTGTTTGATGGCATCCGAGGATGGTAATAATGAAGCTACTTAGCTAAACCACTTCATTAATACTGTCATTCTGGATGAAGAATGATTACAAAACTATAGCATCAAAGTAGGCAGTGTCACTTCTAACTCATGTCAGAATGCTAGTTCAAACATTAGCCCAATTTTTATGTGCAATTTGCTGTCAGAGACCCAAACAATGGGATATATTTATCTTGTTCTCAGACCCTTTGTACCTGTCACATGCATAATGAGATTTGTTATACTCTCTGTCTGTTACCTAAACCTGGTCCTACTTGGACATTTAGCTTAAATCAGCTAAATACATTCCAGGTTTATGAAAAAGAAAGGTGTGCAAAGTCTGAAGTTAGTTATATAATATATGATGTGATGTAAAATCTCTACAATCTCCTTCATATTTACCAGATCGATGTAAAATAAGTGCGAAGTTTAATATATTTGTAACACTTTGTTGCACTTAATGTGTGTCGAGGCAGGAAGGCCGTTGCACTACATTACTGATGGCAGATTTTATAATTAGAATAGTGTATTCTCAGTATTACAGTTTGTTAAAAAAAACACTATAGCCTGTGAGTAGTAAATCCTGTCCCTTGCCAGCATTAAAAGGTCCGGCACACTCCCCTGCGGAGCCAGAGCTAAAGTTCTCCAATCAGCAGGAAGCACGATCTTTTCTGGTCACAAAGCTTTAGGTTACGCTCATCATTTCCAGGTTCAAAGGTTCCAGGTTCAAAAGATGAAATATTGCATCAGATTTTTGCCATAAGCACTGCTTACGTTTCTAGAACAGATGTTATAACTGTGACAAGACTTAAAGTAAATGTCCAAGCAAATGTTAAATAAAGAAAATGCAATATATCCCTGCAATACATTTCTTGTGTTTTCTCCATCTAAAGATCTTTCAAGTACTAAAAAGTACCTGTTGATCAAAAATGTACTCCGCTCTTAAGCCCTGTTTTGGGCTGACAACATACAGCTGCTCCACCATACCCACACTCAGATCTACAACATATAGCCTAATCATTCTGTAGCTTAGGATAAAAAGCTCTTTGGCATGGATTATTCTTTTGTTTTTTTTAGACAGACCAAAAGTAAGCAAATAGGAAAAGTTCATTGTTGGTGTTACTTACACTTTAAATTCAATACAGAGAATATTTTAGAGGTATTAACAAAACTTTTTCCCTGTTCCTAGGTGAAGTGGATGATGTATTGGATAATATTTGCACTTTTCATGACATTAGAAACATTTACAGATATATTTCTGTGTTGGTAAGTCTTGAGATTTTTTTTCCAAATATAATATATAGAGACAGTATATATATATATTAATAATAAATGTTGCAGTTTTTGATCTGAGAATACAATATTGGTCACTTTTTGGAGCAATGCTATATTGTATCTCTATGTAATCTAATATATACTTTGGATATTTTGTAGGTTCCCATTTTACTATGAGCTGAAAATAGCATTCGTGGCCTGGCTTCTCTCACCTTACACGAAAGGTTCCAGCTTACTCTATCGGAAATTTGTCCACCCCACCCTGTCTTCAAAAGAAAAGGTACAGGAGCTTGCATTTATTTTATTCTATTTACACTGTATGGATCATTACCTTTGTAAATTTGTTCCCAGAGCATATTTCCCTTCGCCATCTCATTGCAGTGTTTTTTATTGCGGTACGTTGGAAATCTTTAAACTGAGCCCAGGTTCATATTATGCTGATAGAATACAGGCAGTCATGTATCTTAGAGGAGTCCACTTAGTCCACTTAGAGGACTTTGCCACTCCAACCGTTCTATGGATGACATACATATTCCAGATCATACATATACAATAAATATACAGTGTTCTCCCCAGAACACTCGGTGGGAATAAACTTTAGGTGGGTGGTGGCCCTTATATTGTGGGCTAAATCTTCAATAATCATCCAAAAACTGCGGGAGTGGCTAGAGAAAAGTGCTGGGTGGTGCACCTGGCTAAAAATGGCTGGGCAAAACACTGAGTTATAAAAACTATATACAAGCTCAAAAAAAAGTTGTGCTTTGTAATTGCATACACAAGCATTTGCAAACAACTGAAAATGTCCTGCAGAGACTGATAAGATTGCTCTTGGGTCTATATCAGGCATGGGCAAACTACAGCCCACGGGCCGTATACGGCCCAATAGGGATGTTTCTTCAGCCCTTTGGGGGGTCCGCAGCTCTGGCCAGTGCCATCCCGAGCAGGGTCAGGTAAAGGTCCCCGCTGGGGGGGCGCACTGGCCAGTGCAGCGGAACAAGTCTCCCGGATCTGAGCCTGTGATTGAAGGGTGGGCAGGCTGTGTCCCTGCACACAACCCGCCCACTCTTTCATCGCAGGCTCTGAGCCTGCGTCACATTCAGTGGCGTCATGATGGCATAGTCCCGCCCATTCTCCCATCGGCCCCTCTGTCAAAGTTTATTTCAGATGGTGGCCCCTGACTAAAAAAGTTTGCCCACCCCTGGTCTAAAAGTTTACCAGTAGGCACCTGAGATCAGTAAACAGTATGGTTATCCAACATTCGTCTGAAATTAGGCAAGGCTGAATAACTAGGCTAAACTTTGAACAAGCAGTATATACACAAATGATATACAGTACTACAACCTGAGCTGTTTTCTGTTATTAATACTTATTAATATTACACAGTATTTATATGGTACCATCATATTATGTAGCGCTGTACAAAGTTCATATTCATGTCACTAGATGTCCCTCAAAAGGGCTCACAATCTAATGTCCCCACCATAGTCATATGTCTTTAATATATTCTAAGGTCTATTTTGGGAGGTAGCCAATTAACCTAACTCCATGTTTTTGGGATGTGGGAAGAAACCAGAGTACCTAGAGGAAACCCACGCAAACATAGGAAGAGCCTGCAAACTCCATGCAGATAGTGCCCTGCTCAAGATTTGAACCCGGGATCTAGTGCTGCAAAGGTCAAAATGCTAACCACTGAGCCACCATACTGCCCAACTGTATTCAATTTTGACGTATTTGAAAGCACAAACAAAACAGAGAAAATGTAATCCTGAATCCTATGTATGCAATAGGGCATACTGTGTATTTACTGATCATCCAATATTAGACAATGCGTGATGCATATAGGACCTGAGCAGGTACATATATATGTGTTCTCCAGATTGGAGCATACAGAAGGCCTCCAATAATTGAAATTGATAATACCATCAATAGGAAGGTGGAAAAGATTGTAGGAATGGTGGAGAGAGCTGGCTTACTAGAAAAGGGGGAGATAACAAAAGAGTATTTTTACTAGCTGATCAGAGTTTGATTATAAATATTATTCTTCTTTCTGGGACAATGGTTCCTAGATGTGTCTACTAGTTGCTTCTGTAAGTACAGTGAGGCATACGGATGTATCAATGTATTCTTCGGAAAACTGGAGTGTGGCTCTAACTATGGCAGCATACAATGCCCTCATCTTGGAGGGCACCAACAGTGGTAACTAGGTCTAAATCATCTTGTCTTAGCTCAGCTGACTTTGCTTTACCTCTAGTGTTTAACACACAATGTTATTGTATTAGTTAACACCTTGCACCCTTTTAATTCTAGGAAATTGACGAATGCCTCATCCAAGCAAAAGATCGCAGTTATGATGCTCTGGTTCACTTTGGCAAAAGAGGCCTCAATGTGGCAGCTACAGCCGCAGTCACAGCTGCAGCAAAGGTAACACAAAACTTCATTCTCAACATACAGCATCATTGTTCATGTTCACATTCAAATAAGTGTTTCTTTTCTACCTGGTACATGAATGTAACAATAACAGGCCTCTTCATGTGATGCATGTGAACTTCATTATAGGGAGGGGGTTAATTCTTCTTCAAAGTTCAAAGTATGGAACATTTTTGCTTAACTTCAATCTGCTTTATTTACGTAGCTGTTCTGTATACAGGGTGTGGGTGCCACTCCATATTCACAGTAGCTGAAGCCAAATATTGACAGGCTGAGTAAACAATATTCCTACTGCCCTCCTTTATTGACCTGGTCAATTTGCAGGAATGAGCAACAATAATAATTTTATTTTGGTGAAAATTTCTGCAAAAATGCATTTTGCTGTTTGTGGAAATATGATAACTATATGATAACTTTTTAAAATTATTGAAAAGCCACTGATATAGTACTGTCAGGAAAATTGCTGAGGGAAGGGGGTCAGGTGCATTGATAGAAACTTGTCAAAAGTGGAAAAATACAAAGTGTATCGTCTTTTCCATAAGTAAAAATATGATAACTTTTTAGGCTACCTTTTAACTTTTTAGGTTAATTGCAATTGCTCAAAATATAGTATTGTGACCAAAAAAGCTAGGGGTGTTAGGACTGGAATAAAATGTTTACCAAACATGAAGTTTTTCTATAAATCAAACTTATAATATAGTCAGGAAAACATATTTTTGTGAAAAAAAAATAATATGCTTTTTTTTTTTTCATGTTTCCACATCCAAATAGCAAAGATGCCAACACAGTTACTGTGGTTCCATACCAATCAACACTGTTTCGGGGAAGCAACGGTCCCCTTTAATAAGGCTAAGAACAGACCCAATGTTCCCAAATCCATTTCCAATTTCAATTTGGATGTCAGTACAGATGTCAGTCAGATGTGATAATCAACCTTATTTTTGTATTCATTTCTCCAGAAATTCTTGGGGTGGAATAAACTTTGCAAACATTGCCTGGAATGAAATAAACACCCAGGATGTTTTATGAAGAGTACATTTGGGACATGCTTGTATTAGCACAGTGCTGAATCTGGCTGTTTATTTAGCAGAGTCTCGTGATGAGATGCTGCAGTACATTAATGGAAGTGTTGTCATTTCCACTTTCATCTGGCATCATTCTCTCCGGTAGCCTAGTTATATCAAAACATGATTCCACAGAATCCAAGCCTTTGTTGTACTTGTACTTCTGAAAGCCTGCATATTCCCTTCACATCTGTAACTCTTCACTGTAGCTGCATCTTTATTTTGTGTTTTTTTAAGGTGTTTACAGCCAAACCTCCTGACATCAGAAAACATGATGCACCGTTTTACTTTTTATTACATTTTCTGTCTTTATATTTAACCACTTGAGCTCCCGCACTTAAAAAAATCCTTACGGAGTGCTTGTTTAGCCTTGTTGATCACCTGTATACCCCTTATGGAATGCCTGTATACCTCATTTGGAGTGCTTGTATACTCCTTATAGAGTGCATGTATACCCCTTATGGAGTGCATGTATACCCCTTATAGAGTGCATGTATACCCCTTATGGAGTGC
>NC_092860.1:143267980-143329134 GCF_032062135.1 Pyxicephalus adspersus
CAAACCTGGAATAGCAAAGTAATTTGCTATTTGTTAGCAAATGTTTTCAATTCGGGACCAAATTCCAGGTTTGTTGGATCACCCAGCCTTACTGATGAAAGTGTTTCTTCACCATCCTCAGAGAGCTTTAATAAATCAGGTCCATAATATTAAGGTAAATTCAATGTTTTGAGCTGCCTTGATAGGAATAAGAAAATCCTACACTGGCATCACCTGTTATGGGTCAACTTTCTGGGATAACATTTTTGTTTGTTTGTAAAGATTTCTTCTTTCTTTTTTCGGTTAGAGACATTTTTATTTTGTGTCTTTAGGACGGGAAGGGAAATGTCATCTATGGGTGCAGCCAGATAATGTCCTATTACAAATATTTCTTTGGATGGGCATACACGTTGTGGCCCAGGTTTACTTTTCCTTACTGCTTGTAATGGTTACCCCAACAATGTTTTTTTGTCTCTTCTTCCAGGGACAGGGGGCACTGTCAGAAAGATTGAGGAGTTTCAGCATGCAGGACCTGTCTAGCATTCGTGGAGAAAGTCCGTCACCATCTCCGGTCACAGCACGTACAACAAGCAAAATCACCAAGTCTAAATTATCCCGAAGCTCAACCCAAGGCAGCGAGCCATCAGGTTAGTGGAAATGTTATATTACCTTGCTCTTGTCTACCATGCCACCTTCTCACCTAATGATGTCTCGCATGATCACACCGGAAGTTGCCATGTTCAACAATACACAAATTATGTAGCTTACAACAAACTATTGAGTTTTGTTTTATTCAGTCTGTGCCCAACATGCAGCCCTATCAGAGGAAAATTTGTCTGCAAAATTCAGCAATCTACTATTGATATTATTAAATAGTGCTCAGATAAAATATTTAGCTAAACTGTACAGCATGACCAGAAAAGATTCTAACTTTAACAAAAACAAATGCCACTGTACCAGGAGGCCTTGTTGGAGTTAGGAGAGAAGGCAGAGATGACTTTTATTAGGCCTAAGGTGAACCTCTGGCCATTCAATTACCATTGAAGCATTTGCCTATTCCCAAAAGGCACCACATTCGTCTTAAAACCAGCCTTCACCCATCTATGTAGCTGCAGGCATTGTGGAAAAAATAATTCTCAAATTCCATAGCAGGAGCACTTAAGTTGTTGAAGTCAAATCTCTCAGCAGCTCAGTTGACCCAGTTTTCCCATGTCAGAGCTCCATTTCCAAAGGATGGGTACAGAGTCACAGCTGAGAGATGGACGAGGGGTAGCTGAAATACTACATTTTGGCAACAATGGGAAAATATCATAAGATAAAATATTCCACAGTGCTTGCAGCTACAGGGGTCAGTGAGGGCTTGTTTTAAAGATCATTTGCTTGTTAAGTAGAGACATACTGAGTCTTTACTGCAGTAAAATCCTTTCTGCCACTAGAAACCTAGATCCACGTACCTTCTTATGCACATACCTTTTACAAATGTTCAAGAAGCCTTAAATCTAACAGCATGTAATGGAGGCTTTAAAGCAAAACTCCAGAAAAGGAGTTAATTATTTAAATTTATTATTAAAAATGAATTGATATCAGCCTCCTGCAGTTGCCTACAAAGCATTACTAAAATGTGAGAGGGCCAGCACTAGAAGGCGGCCTCCACAGCATGCACACAGACAAAAGCAGAGGGATGACTTCATCAGTGTGCTTCTGTTCTTTTACTCAGAGTGCTATGGGTTGGAAAAGTCAATAAAAGTTATAAAATTATTCATAACAAGGGTCATACCTTTACCAGCCTTACCACCAGCAGTCCAGGTTTTTTCCATTTAGTTCTATCTTCTATTATCTGAACATTTCCTTCTACTATAGACCCTGTTTAGGCATAGCAATAATTTTACCAGTTGTATACCACTATCCAGTTTTACTTAGCATTGGCCTCTTATAAATGGCCACTGTTATTTTCAGTATGTTTTTGGAAAACTAACTTTCTGTGGTTTCAGACTCCTAGAAGCTACAATAATTTCAGTATTGATCCCTGGGCTTGTAATGCATGAGGTCATTGAATGTAATGTCTCACCCCCCATCCTCACATTACCACAATTCACATGAATAATATCAGTACTGTACACTGCAGAATGGAAAGAGCAGTGAGGACACAGAACTGTTTGTAGGATAGATGTCTTTGTTCTCTGTCATTAGTCACAGAGAAAGCTAGTTTTGTCCTGTGCATGTGATCGTATGACTGCTAATTATCTCAGTGTGGGGATCACTTAATTGTATTACTTTACAAATTATATATTATTTGAAACAATAAATTGCTGGGAAATGTAATGGCATCTGCTAATATTACTGCAATAACATAAGAATTGACCATTGCTATGGATTTGGTAAGGGTGGCTTTTTATTGAATTGCCAATAACTTCTGTACAGGCGGATGTTGTATGAAAGGTCATTTGGCGTCTTTTTATTGTTCTATAAAGTTTCTCTTGTGTTGTGTCTGTGGACAAAACTCCAACAGCTTTCATGGACAAAATACATAATTCAAGACAATTACAGTTCTGACATATAAAAGTTGAGGGATGAGAAGATGAAGTTTTAAATACTTTAAAAATTAATATTCTCCAGTAATAGTCTTTTTGTCTGCTACTGTCTGTTATTTAATTTCCAAATCCATATGCCAGTACCCAAATATCCATATCCAAATGTTATCACATAGCAGGTTCCTGAAGGGCCATACTTCTATATGGAGTCAGAAAAGAACAGAAATCACTGCACTCCGAGCTACAACAACTGTGATTTGTGTAAATGGCAGTAAGGGTGACCTCTGTGAGATATGTCAGGCTGAAGAACTTCTTAGCATGAACAATGTCAGAAGTGACCCGTTTCCTTTTACATGAAAAAACAAACTGTTGCAGTTTCTTCTTTAATAGAGCTGTGTTCTGTGTTCTCAGTGCTTCCCAATTTCCTGGACGCATACAACAGCATTTGCACTTCTTTTTAACCTGCCGCAGAGATCCACCTTCTCTGTTCATTCTGCTGGTCATTGTAACTGGGAAAGGAAGTTATAGATAATTCAATATTTTACAGTTGTTACCAAACAAGAGGTGGGGGAAATCCTCCAAAGGGGACCCAGGTAATAGTGACAATTGGTTGCACAATAAGAAGGAAGGCTATGGCATTGAAGGATAAGGTGAGTATTTGTAATATCTCTTTTCCCCGTACAAATGAGTACTTGGAGAGGCCCCCACTGGCTTTTAAAGCAGCCCAGAATTGGACTTTATGTCCCTATTTACACCTAGTTGTATGTTAACAAATCAACCAAATGACTTTGTTCAGCACTAGATAGACACAAGAACAAACTCCAAAACATAGGACAGCTGAAGGTTCTTTGAGGAATAGCTGATCCTTTTGGAATTAATATGTTGCCTTCCATTGACCCTAAGATGCTGTTCCCATTTCAAACCTCTAAAAAAGTTTGGTTACCGAAAACAAAATAGGGAATAAATTGTAGAAGATTTTTTTTGTGTCTGAGCTATTTATAGTAATTGTATATACCCTAGTGTAATGCTGGCCCTTTTTTCAGTGTGTTCGTGCTGTTCTGCTGGCAAAGTCCTGCGAGGTGAGTGTAATTGCTTCATCCAAGGCTTCTGTCCTAACAGCTATGACTTGCCTCTCCTGGTCCCACTACTATTCTGAAATTCTCACATTACACGTATTTGTGGACTGCATTGCTATTCATCCATAATGGCACCCCAGATACACACATAACCTATGTGCAATGCAGTGCAGTGTTTTTAGAAGCACAGCATACACAATGCTTTGTTCAGTGTGCTACATTAGGATTTATGCACAAATGGCAACATGCAGATTTTTTGAAATGCAAAGCACAGCCATAGTTGAAACAATTCCTAATAATCGTCTGTGTGGAAAAACATCATTTTAATATTGTAATCACATTTTGCTCAGATTTTGTTGCTAATCAATATTCGTTTACTAGAACACGTTTGCGTAATAAGAAGATGACACATTTGGGGCTTTTATAGTGCATGACGTAGTGATGTGTTTGAGCTGTATGTGTGTACAGCGTTGTATGAATATCTATAGGATAGTGTGCCATCTACTGTCAAATATGAGCATAGATGATAGTTATCAAAGTCAAACTATTTGATGCCATTAAATATAACAGTAAAGAAAATACACAGCTAAGGTCATACTTAGCTAAAAGATCATCTGAGAAATAAACAAATAAAATAAAACAATCGGTATTGGCGGAGCAGGGTGACTGTTGTAATGGTGGAAACAATACTGAAGTGTACGGTTTTGCAATGGTTGTCATACAACTTACCACTACACTGACATCACGCTGTGCCTCCCGTTTTTTTATGTCTTTAGTACAGTTTGTGAATTTAGTGCAATATAAAGGCAAAAGTTGTCATTCAGAATATAGGAATTTATTAGAATATTATTTTTGCTTTATTATTATTAAACATAAAAATTACAAATTATGTCCAAAACTTTCTGTGTACAACCAAAATTTGCTCACGAGCCACTGGTTGGCGACCACTGCTCTAAGAGGTTCAGAGACTCTAATGAAAATGAACCCAGCAACACCAATAAGAACCCATAGGATGTATCTCTGATCCATCGGACAGCTTCATGAGTTATTATTTAGTATCATTAGTAATATAAATTTGATAATGTCATATCACTAGAACATCCACTAGGTTAATTGTCCTTCTGCATAGCTTGTCGAGTTATTCATCCCCAGTTGTAAATTTGAAAAGAAATAAAATTGCCAATAGTCATTTCTAAATTGAAAAATGCAAGCTATTATAAGAAAAAGGCTTTGCCTTTTCTGTGCGACTGAAAATTTACAGCAAAACATATTGAGAAGGTCACGCTATATAGTGCTTTACAACATTACCGTAAGTGCTTCCTGGGATGGAGGCCAGTTCTTAATACATTGTTTTATGACATTGTATCAGGGCAGCATTAGCTAAATTTAGCATGCATTACCAAGTCAGTCAATGGTCCATCTGCTCTATGTCATTCATGGAAAAGTTGTCTATATATTAGGGTTGGTCTTTTGTAGTACCAGAAACCGATTTCAGTGCATGCATAATGCATCTTTCTTATTAGGAATGTAATGAAAATGAGTCTAAAAAACAAACTGACCACACATTTTCTTTTCACCCTGTTAATATTTCTGCTGATAGCTTATATGAACCTAGGTGATCCAAAAATAAATTCCTAACTTTATCACCAGGTGCTTGCAAAGGTAATAGAGGATTGCAGTATGTATAAATCTAAGCCTGCCTAACACACCTTGTCACCCACAATGGAGATGCCTTCCTTTGCAGATCACATGTAATAGAATAACCCTTAGTGATTGCTGGGATTTGCCTATAAATTGATTTCTACCCACTAATGAATATATTTTTATGATCTTTTAAATAATTGAAATTACTTTTTTTATGAATGAGGTTTTCCATGTCAATCTGAAAGAAGGTAAAATTGTAATATTGCTGTCTCTTTTTCCCATATGTGACAATGTCCTGGCTCGGGGCTTTCATGTAAGTGTCCCTGTTGTGCATGTCTTTGCTGCAGTTTTTATCCATGTTTTGTGTGTGTTTTACAAGGAATCTACTATGAACTGCAAACACAAGTATAAAGCATCCATGGTGTCCCATAATATGGTGCTGGGGAGTCCACGTGATATTAGGACATTGACACACAGACATAGGTTTCCTTAAGGTTTTGTAGGTCTTAATAGAAATCTAAAGGGTCTCCATGTGAAAGGAGCTCTTTATGCTGCAACTTAAAGTGGACCTGCCATACAAGTAAACATGATAGCCCCCTAATATCCTGGTACGGTGGGAACCAGAATATAGTCCTAGGGTCTATGTCTCCCTTTAGGCAGTACTGTACAGCATCATTTCTCTTTAACAAAGAGGTGGCATGCCTCTCCAAAAAAAATAGCTATGGTTATTTCAGTGACCTATTGCTTGATTTAAACTCTGTCTGATAGCACGGGGGGGAGGGGGGATCAAAAATACATATATTACATTTAGGAAAGTCAATATTTGTAGAGGAACCTGCAGCAATATATAGGCTACCATTGTCCATTACTAGTTACTAGGATGCCTCTAAGTCACTGACCGGAAACAACACTACCATTTACTGGTTAGTAAAGGTACAAGGGGTTTCCATGTACAGCTAGGAATAGTAAGTTTTTGCATCTCAGTAATCTGCATCAGTGGTGAGCTTGAGTTACCTACGAAGGAAATTTAAAGATTCCATTGTAGACTCCATTCAGATTGGATTGGCCTGATAAGCATGTGATGTTTATACGTCATAACTAATTGACTCTTTTAGTGTCTAGAAAATCTAACTGTTTGGATAACCTTTACTTGATGGTTTCCATGTGTGAATTATAAGATATACTAAGTGCTTGTTGATACTCATACCAAGATTGTAGTTGACATTTGTATTGTTTGCTAGGCTTTTGTAGCGTTCTTTACACTGTACCATTCAAAGTTACCCAGAAAAAACCTAAAAAAGAAGACGTTATTAGGATCGTGTCTAGTCATAAATATTATTATTGCACAGTATATTATATTTATATAGCACCATCATAATATGCATGTCATTAGCCGAGATTCGAACCGGCGACCTAGTGCTGAAAAAAGGCCTTGTTGATAGATAATCCCCTCTCAGTTCAGTATAGAGCATTGGTTCAGCTGTTTTAATTGTGTAGATTTATCTTAATACCCTTAAAACGTTATCTATAGCAGACCCAACTGAAATTAATTCTTTATTCCTTATTCAGTCAAAAATCCTGGAGTGCTCCTCAAATTCTGCAAATTCTGATAAGGTCTCCAAAAAGACAGATATCCCTAGTTAGAATACAGAACATGTATGTGTATAAATGTAAATAATATAAGGATTTTTATTATGCTGCAATTCCTGTTCCTGTTTTTTCCGTTTTTGTTGACTACTAGACTGAATTTTTCCACACTTGCTTGCTGCACAATGGGAAGACTTAGAATTTACACTAGGACTGAGATCTGATATGTTGAAAAAGATCAGGGAGCTACTAAGAGCAGAGTCATTTACTCTAAAAAGGTTTAAAATTAATTCCCTTCACAGGAGCCACTTCTTGCTTGGCAAATTCTATCCACAGCACTTGTCACTGTAGTGTGTTTACTATGTTTACAGCTCTCCTGTTGTCTGTCCTTGAGGAAGACATACTTAATATAAAGATCAGCAATGGTATTTGCAAAGCTGACATTGACAAGTGCCACAAAGGAAGGTCACAGGGCACCCATCAAAATTTGGTATGGAGCTCCTTGATCAGTAGGTACAGCAATAATAAAAGTTTTAGATAGTATTTAGTTGAGTGGGGCAACTGATATAGAGCCAAGACCATTCTTCAAACATTGGGCCTGATTTATTAAAGCTCTCCAAGGTTATAGAGGATACACTTTCATCAGTGAAGCTAGGCGATTCAGCAAACCTGGAATGGATTGTAAGTCCATTTGGATGTCATTTGCTAGAAAATGTTTTGAATCCTGGACCAGATCCATTCCAAGTTTGCTGCAATATTCAGCTTCACTGGTGAAAGTGTATCTTCTCCAGCCTTGGAGAGCTTTAATAAATTAGCCCCATTATCCCTATCATCCTCAACTTGGATTGCCATACCTGTCCCTTATTTTTTCTCAAAATAGAACTAAACTTCCCTGACTCGACTTCTTAACCTGGTCTTCTTCTGGGTCTGGAATCCTCCTCCATCTTAAATGGCCAGGTGCCAGGATTGTACACTGAGCTGTGCACCCAGTTAGCCTGACTATCAACTCCAGATTCCAACCAGGCTTTTATACTTTGGACCATTTTACATCTATCTGACTGTAACTTCTCAGCTCCTTCCCTAGAACTCCAATTTGTCGGGTATGATTAGCACTGAAGAACGTTAAAACAGGAATAGAGAATAGCTATTCTAAAATCAGAACTATGGATATTTACATGGACAAACCTTCATGGCATGTCTGTAAAATAGAACTATGCCACTTTTATTTCATATATAAATATATATATATATATATATATAATATATATATGTATATCATATATATATATATTATATATGTATATTCAATGTATATCATACACTGAAACTTTAAAGTGGATTTAAAATCAAATGACTGGTCTCATTAAAAGTGAAAAAATGCCTCTAAATTCCCCCCCTGCTAATGTTCCTGAGCACAGTGTGCATTAATATTTTATTATTGCATGTTGGTTGTGTATTGCAGTGTTTTTTCTAATACCAATGTCCAGTTTGCATTCCCTTTGTACTGCAGTGTAATGAAAGTGTTCTGGTTATGGTTTGGTTTTCTTTGCAGTGAATTTTACCTCTACATGAGGCTGTGTTCACTAACCATAGAACTGTTAAATATTTTGCAAAGCAGTGAAATGTACATTTCATGGTGATATTTATTTATGCTGTGTAGCTTGATGTGGACTTAGTGATTGAGGTAGACATGGAACAGACAGAGGTGACCAGTAACACAACCTATGAGGTGCAAGAGTTGATCTCAGATGAAGAAGATGATTGTGGGATAGTTATACTGGAAAAACCCACCATATGCAAACCACCTCGACGGAAAGAAAGACCTGTGGAGGTATGGGAAAACAATGGTCTCCATGTATATAAAATATATAAGTATAATTCAAGTACATTTTAATGCTTGTATTAGTTTGTGATTGCTAATACAGAACTTAAAGAGTAGCTATACCTTTTCATTTACTTTTCCAGATTTATAAATTTTTAACACTGATTACTTATTTTGTTCCACTGTGCTTGTATGGGTACATTTTAATGGTTCCCATTACCCATTTTTTTTTACTTTTGGGGAACCAGGGGGCTTGATTTATTAAAGCTTTCCAAGGCTGGAGAGGATACACTTTCATCAGTGAAGCTGGGTGACCCAGCAAACCTGGAATGGATCTGGTCCAGGATGGAAAACATTTGCTAACAAATAGCAAATTAATTTTAGGAAATCCAAGTTTTTTGGATTACCTAGCTTCACTGATCCTCTCCAGCCATGGGGAGGTTTAATAAATCACCCCCAATGTAATACTTGGCTGTGTATGTGTAAACAATAATATTCATTTCTAGACAATTATATTTGACAGCTATGACAAAATAAAATCAAAAGTAAACAGTAGGGCACTATGCATATGCTAAAAGGCTACACAGATTGGAAAGATTTCATAATAAATACATTTAAAGCTCCAGTGCTGGTGAAAAAAAACACATAAGGGAGCTGTTTTTCTTTAAAAAATGTATTTAGCTAAGACACCCCTGATATGTACATTGCTTGGCCAGATAGCACAGGCAGGTTGGTGACCTGACCTACCTACGGTTTAGCAATACTTGTCACTTTAAAGCCTTCAGCCTGTGAATAATAAAAGCTGAACCAAAGAACAAAAATGTAATTTTTAGCAGGTAGACTTTATACTGTAAATAAAGAACTAGCGACCAGAAGCTAGTTGTTTGCTGAGCAACGTCCAAAGCAAACAGGGACTTGTGATGAAAATGTTTTGTTAACTCTTGGGGCAATGGTGATTCCCCTGTAGAAATGCTGTAGCAGTTTTGAGGGGGGCTCCCATTTTCACTGCTGAAATGGTATATTACCATCCGGTATGGAGTATGCAGCATAAAGAGACGGGGGGATTTCCAATGTGGGAGCAAACTCTGGCATAAACATCTTCTTGAGCTTTAAAAAATCGCTCAATTCAGAAGTCTATGCAATTCAAGTACTAATTTCGTATGATAAGTCATAAAGTATCTGGATATGTCTGAATCTGATATTCAATTTAAGATGCACACTAGTACAGTGGTCGCCAACCTTTTGCACCTCACTGAGCACTAAATCCGCGGAATCCAGACCACACATGCGCGTTGAGCCGTGTGTCACTCAAAGGGGAAGAAACTTCCCGTAATGATGCCAGAACCAGCCCACTCTCCCATTACAGGCTAAGACCTGCTTGCTAAATTCCGGGGGGGGGGACATTAGCGCAGGGCTGTGGATGCAACAACAGTTGTGTCCAAAGCCCTGTGCTACTGTCCTCCAGGATGTTTAGCAAGCAAGTCTGAGCCTACAATTTGTAAGTGGGCGGGTTGTGTCAATACAGGGGACAGAGGCGCGGACCACCAAAAGTTTCTCGTGGACCACCGGTTGGTGACCGCTGCACTAGTAGATCAAATCACCAGCTGCCATATTGTACATGGTCCATGCAGGTGAAATCTATGTGACATCATAAAGTATCAAGCAGCAACTTTGCCATCATGGCTTTGTTTTATAGTGGAGATGGGATGGAGAAGGTTCACAGCTGGGAAAACCACTAAGTTATGGAGATCCTCAAGGTCAGCAGTTCTCCAACAACTACCTAGCACTGGAATACCAATCTAAGGGGAACTCACATGTTACATGTACCATGAGTTTGAGTGGTGGGAGATTTCTGTTCTGCCGTTTTTGAGCCATACATTTGTTAGTATAACTGTGTGTGCATAGTCTGGCCCTGGTCCAAGTGTGATCCTAACACATCGATTAGTTTGTTTCATCTAAGGTTACACTATTAAAGTTTCAATGTAGTATGCTATACAGCCACATCTACACTTGCATGCAAAAATGTATTGGCCAGCTTTAGATAGGTCTTTTTGATCAGTGCATGGTTTGTATGCTTTATTTAGTCAAAGCATTTTGGTGTTAAGGTTAGGCGTAGAAGCTGCCAAACCCTAATGGCATTTGAAAAGTCCAAAGCTACACTACTGACCACCCAGATCTCAGAAAATAAAGTCCACCAAAGAATCAGCTTTTGTTAATTTTGGTAAAGCATTTTTTCAGAATGTCGAAGATGATAATTTGGCAGAACTGGGGTCAAAGGTTGGAGTTAGAAACAAGCCCAAAACATCATCATCAGTGATACGATAGAAAATACATTGATTTTAGTGCCTTTTAAAATGGGTTCAGATCTTGAAATAAATCATAAGGCTGAATACCTTATGTGGTGGGGACTTGAAGAAGAGTCACCTTTCAGGTGCTCCCTGGGTAAAGTGGAATGACGTGTTTTGGGGCTTTGGAAAGATTTGCTGTAACGTCCAGGTATCCACAGCATTTTTGGTAATTTAGGAGATTTATCCCTCAGTTATCCTTCCTCTACTCTCAACATCAAAAACCTTTCTCATCAGTCATTGGGAGACCACTGATTATGTCACTTCTATTCATGTACACTGGAGTTATATTGTTTCCGCACCAATCTCCTAGTGTTGTCACATGCTCATTAGTAGCGTACAAAAACAAAACTAAAGAGAAGAAGAAGAAGAGACCTAGAAGTAGAAGAAGAAGAAGAAAAAGAAACCTACTAGCATTTTTTTCTATTAAACTACAAATAAAACATTAAGCAGTTTTGTCAACATTGGCATTGGATTAGTAGTTTAGTCTTTTTTAATCTATGTATTTCTAATGTGCACACTCCTCTAATGTGCAGTTTACCACACTCCTTTGAAAGAGTAATTATCAAGAGCATCAGTATCTGATTGGTTCTACTTTTTTTCCATGAAATAGCTATTTTAAAATGTTGCTTATATTTTTTACATTAAATGACATTTTTGGGGATAGACCCCCGGGTTTTGGAAAGCCATGTCAGAAGGGATGACTTACCTCATACCCCTACAAATAAACTCATTGATTGGATATCTTTTTTTCAAAAAGTTTTATTTGAAAGGAGGGAAGAAATCAACATACTGACCTAATGCATCTTAAGTTCTAGCCAAGATTCCCTGTACATTTATCTTGGCTTTGTTTTGCCTCTCTTCGCCTCATCCAGCATCCAAAACATCTCTCACTGATCCAGCTTGTCATTCACCTTCAGAGAACCTTATTGTTTCAAAACATTTGTGCTAACCAGTCAATGTGCTGCATGAGCCGCTGCTCAGTAACTCCCAGGTACTTCAAGGTCCACTGGCAAAGTGATCATAACAGATCCCTTCTATAATCGTATCCATTCAAATGGGACTGGAGCCAAAATATCTTTTTTTTAGATGGAAAAAGGTGTAAAAGATGTACATTTATTCATAATGAGAGAATATTCAGCCTTTGACAGTTGTCCTTGCATTAGGTGTCCCCATTGAAAGAGCATCTCCTGTCATTCACACGGGTCATCAGGACAAATAGCAAGGGTAGTACTTCTCAAAAGGGAATGGGCGACAATAGGAACCTGGCAGACAATACAACCTTTCACACTGATTTAATAAAGCTCTCCAAGACTGGTGGAGATAGATTATCATAGGAGAACCCGTGTGATCCAGCAAACCTGGATCTGTTCCAGGATTGAAAACATTTGCCAATTATTGGCCAATCATTTTTACAATCCCCTTTTTAATATACAGTACTGCGTAATATGTTTGTGCTTTATCAATACAGTTTATTATTATTAATAATAATAATAATAATAATAATAATAATATTTCTGATCCAGGATTGAAAACATTTCAACAACTAATTCTACTTTAGATTTGTTGGCTCAAACCTAGATTTGGTATGTGACTCCTTTGGCTTCCATAAAGTTCCTAATTTTCAGTGGACGAAATATTTATTTTAACACTTGTTTTGTTTTTGTAAATTGATCAGGGAATAAAGAGTGGAACCCTGCGATGCCATGAATCTCACTATAAAGTAATCAAGGGAATAGGTGATGTACATATTTGAAGCAATAGATACAACGCATGGCGCAAATGGCCACTGTGCCTTGCTTGATGGCAGCTAGTAATATATAGCAAATTATCTTTATAATTAAGTCCATGGTGATCTATGTTTTTCCTCAAATTACCAATAAGTTTTATCATCTCTTGCTGTTGTGTAGGTGGATTTGGCATTAAAAAAGCTGGTTTTCCTAAATGCCTGCATGTGCTGCTTCTCTCCTATGGCTGTTGTAAGCAGTACTGTGTTTGATTTGCAGTGACAAGCAGGTTTGTGTGTTCTGCAGCAGTCGTATCTTTACCCTGTAGGGCAATTTGATGTCTACAGATTACAAATGGCAAGCAGCAAATCTGAAATGTGGGACAGGTCAGAAAAGTTCAGCAAAGAGAATCAAGTAGGAAAGGTAATTAAATGTAACAGAAAATGAAAAATACATAGAACCATTCTTACAGAGGGGATTATATAATAAAGCAAAGATAGAATACATAAAGGACAGTGCATGATGACTGTTTATAGAAACTAGGACAGGTAACCGTTTCACCTGTATTCAGTCAGTGGAGATCAGGCAAAAATGTTTAGAATTTTCGAACCTTTTCGAAAATTTTCTAATTCAAACCCAAACATTTCGTGTTAAGTTGGTCATACAGTCTAACTGTACAGATCAAAATTGCCTTAAAGCAGACCTTCAACTAAAATGGAAGAGTCATTTACACTCTGGGGGTCCCAATGACATCGCTGCCCTTACAGAAAGATTTTATGAGCCGCACAACAGGTGAAATCTTGTAAGAAGGATACTCTTGCAATTAACTGACGTATCTTCCTGCAAGATTTCACCTGCTTTGTGTTCCACAGCGAGTTGCATGCGGTAAACAGGAGTAAAGGAAGTATAATTCTATTTTATTCCTTCCATACATTTTTCCATACTAGGAGCAGGTGATTTGGAGAACGGGGTCAGTGAGTGTTAACAAGCTTTTAATTTTAGTGGAAGGTGTGAAAATTAGTTTTCTTGTATAAAAAGAGGAATAGACTGCAGAGATGGAGACATAATCCTGCCCCTGTACAAAGCATTGGTCAGACCACATCTGGAATATGCAGTCCAGTTCTGGACACCAGTTCACAAAAAGAATTTTGTGGAATAGGGGAGAGTGCAGAGAAGGGCAACTAAACTAATAAAAGGAATGGAAGAACTTAGCTATGAGGAGAGATCATCTATTCTCCCTTGAGAAGAGACGTATAAGGGGGGATATGATCACCCTGTATAAAGATTTAAATGGTCCATATCGAGAACTCTCTTTCCCATTATTTGCTTAGATCTTACAAAGGACAAGGAGGCACTCTTTGCGGGTTAAGGAAGGAATTCTTCACTGTAAGGTCTGTGAAAATGTGAAATCCGCTCCCTCAGGAAGTAGTTTCAGCAAATATTATAGGTTGCTATAAGTAAAAGCTGGATGCTTTTCTAGCAGCACAGAATATAACTGGATATTAAGGCTGTAAAGTAAATATAGCAGAGACTGAAGATCCATCTGATTGCCTTACAGGATCAAGAAGGAATTTTTTTCCCCAGTTGGAGCAAATTGATCAGGCACTGTAGGGTTTTTTTGCCTTCCTCTGGATCAACTATGACTAGAGGGTTTTTTATTTGGGATAGGTTTACCTAGTGGTTGAACCTGATAACTTTACCTAACTAACTATAAATCATTACATTTTTATCCAGAGACACAGGCCTAGCTGTAAAGGTTATACAAAAAGTTTGTTATCTGTTTGGTCGATTTTAACCCAATTCAATGACTTGCATTATAGCATTTTGGCTGTACAACTTGAATCTGCACATGGGCTCGTTACCGTGAAGCTGTGGGGACATACAAGGTCTTAAGCGGACTGCTTTCCTGCATGTGCCATCTGTATATTCAGTACCTTTGTAGAGATCAATAATACCCTAAAAATCCAGATTTCCTGCAAAGAAACCTGTATCCAGATCTTGGATGGCCATAGTGTACCCCTGCTCTCTGCTGTGTCTTCTTGCCTTTCTGGCCACCCAGAATATTTACTGTACGTAATTGATAGCAAATCTGTAATTACTACTGGGCAATATCTAACCAAACTTCAAAAAATACTGTAGTATATGATATTATTTATCCTTATGATTGAGAATTATGGGTCCTCTCTACGGGATCAATATTCTTGGAGAGCTGAATTATACACAAAACAAACTATACAGGAGCCTATGTGGATGTCTAGGGACCCAGTTACATTTTCTATGCTTCTGCAGAAATCTAATGGCATAGCAAGTGTCCAAGGAGCTGTGCACCTACGTGTAACAAGGGAGGATAAAATTGTGGACTGGTGATGTCTGAGTGGTTTGGGTAGTGCCATAACAGACATGGCAAATAAGGTGGCTTCTTTGTGCCTACTGCAAGCTTTATAATGTTCAATTAAAGGAATCCAAAGCTGCAACTTTTCTGAGGTTCCCATTTTACCCTAATCCTTCTCTGACTTTGATGAGAGATTAAGGTCCCGCACTGATGGCACAC
Organism: Pyxicephalus adspersus; assembly: GCF_032062135.1. Taxonomy (NCBI): domain Eukaryota; kingdom Metazoa; phylum Chordata; class Amphibia; order Anura; family Pyxicephalidae; genus Pyxicephalus; species Pyxicephalus adspersus. Next base: position 143,283,243 of record NC_092860.1, read on the forward strand.
ATTGGCCAACCCTACACTTGTTTAGTGTGCATAAACCAATCTAATATAATAAAATTCTTTTACATTGAATACAGCAAAAACGGTTTCCTTGCAAACACTTTGAAATTCATTTCATAGGTTGTTCATTTATAAATTAAATGTTCATCTCAGACAATATGGTAAAGCTATGCATTCTCAGTCTATACTCCTTCAGTAAACCAAACCCGTTGTGTCTGGGTTAGCACCTCACTGTTGCAGTTGTTACAAATTGTCCATGTGACCATTGCCATTGGCAATAAAAAGTGATAGAAAATCTAAAATGTTAAGGGTATGCTTTAAAACTGGTGGTACAGAAAAACTTTCCAATGGGGGAATATATTTTAATGACAGCTGGCTAAAAGGAGATTTCCCCTGATTGTAGAGAAATGCACTCTATTCTTGTTTTGGATGCCAATCTTACCAAAAGAAACAATACACCATTACCTATGGCTCACAGAGTCCAAAATTTTACTTCCTACGCTTTAACCTGACTTATATTATTCATTCTATCTTGGCAGGGTTAGATTTATGGGCAAAAGGCTAATTGTTCATTTACAAATACTTGCCAATGTGTAGAATAATCTTTGTAAATGTTAACTTTCTCTGAACTCTCATAGGCTTATATTATTATTTGTTAACCATGGATGATACATATAAGATTTTTGAACAGAATATGTAAGTGTGAGTTCAGGATTTTCCAAGGACCGCTAGCAACACCAAACGCTGAATGCAAAATATTTATTATGAAAGTCATATCCAAAATTTCCTTTAGTGTCAGCTATAAGTGTTCAGACTAGTCAGTACGTTCCTGACTTTAGGGAAGACTTGGGCACTGTACCCACACGCAGTATTTGTATTGAAATCTTCATCTGCTTGCATTTGGACCTATGCTGGTGAAAAGCGATGGCTTGAACCAGATAAATATGCATTTTCAAAGAAAAGTTTTGAGTGTTTTTTCAATGTTTCTAGTTTACCTGTGGTCATTAACCATTCTTCATTATGTGTTCTAACAAGCATACCCAAATGTTTGAGATATTTGATTTGCTTGAGAAGGTCTAAAGCTGTGAACCACATACTTGTCCAGGCCCATACAGTTCACCCATTTCCATGTGTGTGTCTTTGTTGTGAAGACCAAGAGATGAGATAAAGATGAAATTCTGCTCCTTCTCCACCTCTCTCTCTCCCTCTCCTTTCCCTGGTTGATGTCTTCAGACACAGGAGAGGCCGAGCAGAAGGTCGCTCAGTCCCCACCAAAAGCTGCTGCGGTGAAAAGAACTGAAGAATCAAGGAGCAGAGCAAGCTTAAAAAAGCCATAATAAGACTCCATTAACCATGAGACTGCTGGTTAATGTGAGTATTGCATCTTTTCTATGTGCCGGAGGTGAAAGTTGGGAGATGTACGTAGTCATGTCACACACAGTACTTACACAATATTCAGTATCAGTGGTTCCATTTTAGGAGTTTTTGTATTTAAATGTTAACTCTGAATCAGAGCTTAGTGGCACTTGCCAAGTGCTTCATTCACGTACAAAGCTTAATGAAGAAGGTAGCAAAGATATGTAATTTTGCATTCATGAATTCCCTGCTCTAAATACAAGATATCCATGGGAGTTGAATGACACCAAGCAACGCTTAACCCAGAAGAGTGCAGGGTGTCATGGCCCCTTCCCTTTGAGCATGATGCCCTGCACTCACAATGGGAGGCCAAGCAGGGATACTAAGAGCCGAGCTGATGCCAGCACGTCAGTGCTACTCCCTGCATCATCCAAAACCACCATCTGCTGGGAGAAGAAGAAGAGGACCCGGCCGGTCACATGGCCATCCAGAAGACAAGAGGAGTATATAATATGGGAAGGGAACACATATTTGGACTTTAGATGACATTTTATTTATTATTTTGAAAAATACAGAAGGCACAATTTAGGACTTTCTACAAATGATTGTCTCTGTCCTCAGTTTTTCAACTGACCAACAGCAAGCAGGCAGGTCTGCACACTCCCACCTTAGCCAAAACAAAAATGAGCTTTAGGATCTTTTTAGGTTGTCTATGTGTGGGCAGTATACGGATATACAGTATCATAAAGAGAACCTGACATCTATTTTGAATATCTAAGGTATTGAATAATTCATTCCCTTTGTCAGAAAAGCCTCCTTACCATGCTTTAAATTTTATTAGCAAGACCTGGTTTGCCTGCCTGTCCTTGGTGCCAGGTCACGGCTTTGTCCAACCATCTGTCCAGACCCATTGAGCAAACTGAAAGATATTTACTTGGAGGTATGGAATGGGAATGTTAACATAATGGTAATCCTATGAATGCAAAATAGATTTGTGGTAATGAAAGGGCTTTAACTTAATATATCATGACAACTCCTGTGTCTGAGCTATCAGTACATTCCTTCACATCTATATTCTGTAGCCTCCTGTCTTCATTTAGTGGATGTTGGGAATATTCATGGCCCCAACCTCCATTTCACAGTGTAATGTTGGTGCCTTAGCAGTCCTCATCAGGCTCAGATATTGACATATGGTGGTAGATATGTTCAAAGCCATGCAAATGCTGATTCCAAGGCTACGTACACACATCAGATGATTCTGGTCCGATAATTGCCTTGGGCTGATATCTGATTAGAATTTGGAGTGTGTACAGCCCCCTTCGTTCTTGAATCGGTCCTGACGGACTATGAACAACAAACGATCATAATGGAAGTGAAGGGGTGAGAGCGCAGCTGTTTTGTCATGTTCGTGCAGTCTTATGATCGTGAAAGATCCTTTCCAATGACAATTATTAATTGTGTGTACGTAGACTAAGTCCAATTGGCATTTTCAATGCATTTCTAATCCCTAGTTTCCATTAGCTTTAAACAATTTATTCCAATGGTTTCCCCATTGTTAAGGTTATGAAGCAAAATAAAGCTAAAGCATGCTGTGTTTTTTGAAGCTTGCTGAAAGCCAATGGAGACACTAAGGTAGACACAACTACTAAGGTAGTTACATTTAGATTTAGACATTTACTTTTTATGGTTTAAAATGAAAAAAAGCAGCTGGAAAATATTCTAAATTATTATAGCACAATATTTTATATCACAGCTGGTACGTTTTTGCTAAAAAAATAAATAAAAATGACAATGCTAACAGATTATGTAAAATGTAAATATTAGGAATAGGTTTACTTTAATGTAAAGAATCAATGAATTTCTTGGCCAAAAGGTCTCTATATTTATGGGGTATAATCAAATTTACAGAGGGGGTCCTGAAGACCAGGCATGGGAAGATAGACTCGTGTATACAGAAACAAATCCATATATACCTCTATACAATTTTTTAAATTTCCAAGTGAACCGGTCTTCCAAAATATACACTCTCTGTAAAGAAACAGATCATGGAATTCTTGCTTATGTAGCTAAGGAGTCTGCATGTCATTATAAGATGTGGTATGGTAAGGGCATGGTTTTAAGCATTAGTTATTATTGGTATACAGTTTGTGGCCCCTCATTGAAATATGAAGTTGAAGTAGGATTCTCCTTAAATAATATGTATTAGTATGTAATCAGCTGAACATTGGATTTAAGCAGTTGCTTTGTGCAGCAGTAAATGCTTGTATTGTTGGACTGGCCATTGCATGACAATAAAGACTATTAGAGTCTATTGTTTACACTTTCACTGGAAATGTAGCAACCTGGGAAGAAATTATTTAATATCTGAATGTAAATTTTATGATCTAGGTATCAAAATCTATTATTTCCCCCTACCTGAACAAATCAGACAGGTGGTGAACTATTTTAACCTGCTTTCATATTTACTCCTTTTGGAGGAGTTTGGTAGCGTTTTCTGACTTTCAGTGAAAGAGGACTCTAATTTGATGTTACAGAAATGTATTTGTGTACTTTTATATAAAGCAGATATTTTACTAATATGTTGAAATATTTATCTTTTTTTAGCCTCCTCCCAGAGTCCATAAGCCTCGGTTAAGGAAGAAAAGTACCTCTGCCTCTAATACGGAAACTGCGTGAGTGCAGCCAACATCAAGCACCACAGAATGTCTCTTCACTGCCTTAAAAGAGCAATTCATACCACATGACACAGGTGGCGCCAGAGTTCAGACAGCAGGCGTGACTTTTCCCAGACCCCCCCCACTATATCGATTTAAACTGCGTTCAGCTTTCTGTCTGTAGCTGCTGAGTTAACTGCTACAAGGAAATTCAATGCCAGTTACTTTATTATTGGTTTGGGCCTCTGCTTGGAACAATGTAAAAAAGTTTTAGACTTAAAACCAAGGCTGCCAGTGCCCTGAATGGACACGCTAAGCATTAAATTATTATGGATCCGTGGCCATGTTTGGTATGGGTGTTCTATGAAGTGATATAGCCATGTGTTAAAAAGTGATGTTTTTTTTCTCTGTACCTGCTACATAATTCATTTTTGGATGTCTGAACCTGTATAAATTATGTCTCCATGTGTGTCTATTTGAAATGTGATTTTTAAGGACAGATGTTCTTTTACACCAGTATTACTCAATTTTGACCCAGTTGACACCCTAGGTTATAATACGTCCATTATTAGTCCCGGGAGAGAATACGTCTTACTGTGACTTCAAAGTATCTTTAAAGCAACAGGCTTTTAATGTATTCAGGTCATGGTGTAGATAGTATTCATTTTAAATTGGACTTTTTTGGAAAAGTTGAAGATATTACACTACTTTCTCAGTTACCCATAATCCATATAAAATGAAGGGTCTCAATGCAAATGTGGAGTATACATGAATGCAGCACTCATATGGTGAAACTTTGGCCATGTTGTGCTTGTTCTGTTCTAGTTTGACATCATCATGGTGCTGTGAAGTCAGGCACCGGTACTTTGACATGGAATGTTCCCAACACTCTTTAAGACTTAGAAAACCACTTGGATGCGTCGTGAAATATCTTCAACAATATAAGTTCAATTAACTTGAGGCCGCCAGGTTCACTAAATGTTGGTTCAGCATTTAACTAAAAGGACTATAAACCCAAAATGTTAAAGCAGACCTGATGAGTCTTCCAACCAGTGCCCGAGGCTGCCATTGTATGACTGGTAGAGTTTGGGTTTTGGTGCAAATCACACCTGTGCATATTCTTGTCCAGTGATGTCTGCTCTGGAACATTGGGAGTCTCCAGCCCGAGGACCTCCACCTAGGAAAATTAAACTTGGTAGAAAAGATAAAGAGTTATCCTCAAATATACATATTTAACCAACATAACAAAATTTGTATTTATTAATTTTATTAGACAAGGGCTTATGTAGGCGGGAATTGGCAATGTGAGTGTAGGTACATTCAGCTTGCATTTGAGATCAGTTTGAGATCCCTTTGACCTCTCAGACCTCCCTGACCTTATTCTATCAAGTTGCTTTTGCAATTCTATTGACTGGTATGGGGAGAAAAGTAATTCTGAACACATACAAATATACACAAGCTCTTAGCCAGACTAGGAAATTGGAAATACAGCAAGAAGCAGTTGTGTGCTTTCCATTTACAGATGTAGAGTTATACAATGTAATGACCAGGCCCAGAAACTGCATTACAGGTTGCTATATATGACCCCATCTCTGCATGTCACTGAACAGTTTGACACCGGCATTTCTGGCTTTATTGCTTAAAATAGTCTAACAACCAATTAAATCCTTCTTGTACTGGCCTGACTTTAATAAAAGACTTCAGAATGGTTGATACAGACCAGTGTATTTTGCACTGAGGGTTTTACTTATTGTCCTGGTTGTCGATGCACCAGAAAAGCAATATGTCATCTTGTACCTTCATTCCCACATACATTGGGAAAACAACACATGGGATCTCATTTGCTGCTAAGGGCAGCAGATTTTTTTTTGTTTCTTTAAGATTTCACAGGTAACCTTGTATAGCGTAGATCTTTGTAAATGAATACATTCATTTCACTAACATGCACTATTCCAGCACTATTGATGTATAGTAATGTAAATGTGCAGTCCTTGGTAATTCATATATATATGCCACAGTAACTAAAATACTACAGCAGAGCACTGTACTTATCTGAGAAATATGCCATGAAAGTAATAGACACCCAGCCTACTTTAATGTCCACAAAAATACTATGTTCAGAGCACCAATTTGGAAGTTTTGGGTAAATTGATAAATGGAAAATTTGGGAGCAATTCTGTAAAATAAACATGCAACAAGAAATTTAGCAATGTGCTTTCAATGTACTAAAATGGGCCGTGAAGGAGTTGTACAGTGACTTCTATTTCCAAAATTACCTGAACCTGAGCAGCCGGGTCACATTTCCGAAGATTTTAGGTTTCTCAGTTATTCCTCTTCTCTCCTCACTAGATTTGTGTGAAGCTTCTAATACTTTTGTTACATAGATGCTGTATATAATGTTTATATGTTTTTGGTATTTATGATCACAGCTCAGAAAGTGACTTCTGTACTTCTAACTAGGCTATTCGAGGTTATTTGGATGAGTGATAAGCAATGTGTTTTAAAGGTTATTCCATCTGTGTAGACATCACATTATAATGTATGTCCATTGTAAGATCTATAGCTCCAAATATTTAGGATATGAGGGTCTTATGTTTAGTTTAAGGTAACAAGGCAAAAACCTAATACCCAGGAATACCATTGTTCAAAGTCTGTACTATAAAGAACAACCTGGGTGGTGGACAAATTAACATTTTATAGTACTATTAGCCAAAAAGTTTATTGGATTACTGTTTTCATGTCTATGAGCTTGTGGGGGGAATAACAATCGGACAATTAAAACAGCTTTTTCCAATAATTTTTGTTTCCATCAATAAGCTGGCAATGGCCATTGTCTGTGTACTCTTCTCAGTGTAGGCCAAATATAACTGATTGGCTGAGCTGTAAAGTTTGGGGTTAGGAACACTCCCAACAGTCATAGAATCATGAAGGTGGTCATACTGGGCCTGATTTAATAAAGCTCTCCAAGACTGGAGAAGATAGACTATCATGGGCGAACCATGGGCGAAAATGGATTTCTCCAAACTCATTTGCTATTAGTTGGCAAATATTTGAAATCCTGGACAAGTTTGCAGGATCACCCAGGTGCTTACATGTTAGTCTATTTTCTCTAGTCTTGGGGAGCTTTATTAAATCATGCCCAATATGTATGCAATTTTTTATCCCCCCTAGTTTATTTGGGTTCCTTAAAGTTACCCTGTTATTTGATGAAAGACTTAAATAACACTTTGGCAGAAGAAGGTGCTTGCTCAATTTCCTAATCATTTATGACCACCTCTACTTTCAGGTGTTGCAGAATGTTCCCACAGAAGGGAGTGGTTTCTTCTTCTATACTACTGCTACATTACTACTTTGTGTTGTACTAATGTGGGGGCAGCACTTGGAAGAACCACTGGATCCAATACACTCTGCAGAGTTCCTTATCAGCAGGGACTTTAGCTCATAAAAAGAGCAAAGTTTTCAGTCTATTCCTATTCTTCTTTTACAGGGTTGCTCATCTATAAAGCCTGCAAGCAAGTGATCCAAGGGAAAGTGTTAATGGGCTAGTGTTTTTGGCATGTGGGTTTTGCATTCCATACATGTCTATTAGAATGCTAAATCCACATAATTAAATGCAGGGCAGAAGGAGCTCTCGCACCTATCAATTAAATCATCTTATACTGATGTCATACTGATAGCATTAACACAAGCCTAAGGCCCAACTAGATTTAGTAGGGTGGTAAATAGATGTCTGACTGATATGTTGGTACAAAGGCTTCAACTTAAAGCCATTCAAACTTTGCAATCTAACTTTACTCTGACTTCACTTTCAAGCTGCATGGTTCTGGGTCATTGATTTAGAAGGTATTAAGGCCAGAGGCATCCAAGAAGATGGTGGATTTCTTCTTCATCCCTGGTAAGCACTTTGTGCCTATCATTGCATTTGGAGCTTTTGGAGTAACACAGCAAACATTGATTTGCTGTGACTATAGACATGGATGTACAATAGAACATATGCAGAAAACATGAACTGGCCAATATCAGGTAAACATACAATCAGGCAGGTTAAAAGGTTTAGTATTTTCCATTTTTTCTATCATTGAATATGCTGAATACTGAGCATATTTTGTAATGAAGAAGAAGACCTGCAGGAGATTGCTTGGGGGGTGAAGGTAAGTATTGCAGCCAGGGCTGTTTTTTCTTTTTCTTTTAACGTCACTCCTGAGCTAAAGTGTAAAGGGAACTTTCAGGGAATATGTTAGCTTCCCTTGCTGCCATGTTTTAAGTTGGCCTCTTAACAACCATGTGATTTGGTCACGCCAGATAATTTACAGTACTTACCATCACAGCCCCCAAAGCCAAAGACCCCTTTTGAAGGTTCCTCCTAATACAAATGTATGTATCACCTAGTATTTCATTCTGATAGCATTACATATTAAATGGGCATAACCTAAAATATAAGTAGAACCATATAACAGAATGGCTGCTCTACGTTCTGGTAACTTTACATTTTTTTCGTACCATTTAAACACCCACCCCAAATGTGAATAATTATTATTAAAAAACTACAAATTTAGAAGTAGAGTTAAAAAGCCCTTACAGTATTGGTAGTCACTGCAGAATTGCCTTATATCTCCTACCTTAAGATTATTATATTGCCTTTACAATTAATTGTGACAACAGCTTTTACTACAAAAGTAAAAAAGTAGTCCTCACATTATTATATAATATTCCAAGAAGGAACATGCTGTATGCCATCTGATTCTAAAAAAGCTCACTCCTGCTTGTTGTGCTTTAGTTTTTTTTAATAATGTGTTACACTATACCATACACTAGTAGAGTATAGGCATTATGATTAGGAGCTGTGTAAGCAATGTAAAAACAGACACTTATGATTGTACTTTGTCTATGTACGCTTATGAATGATAACTACAATCTTGTTGGACCATGAAAAAGGTAAAGGTAACATATTCAGAGCAACATCAAGCTATTATATTATAAAGATAAAAGCTGCTCCCACATCCTGATTTCATCTTTCATAATATATCCTTTCAATGCTTTTATGGATTTCATGTCTATCAGTGTCTTTTTCCTTTGCATTTATCACCTTTCATTCAAATCAATAAATTTGGACTCCAGATCTATCTCTTGAAACTTGATAATACTAAGCCTGCTGGTACCTCCAGGCTCCATTCACCCAATAAGTAAGAAGAATCCCAGGTGACCATGGGGGTGCCAAGATGCTGCTTTCAGGTAATTAAGAGGGGGGTTAGGTGTTTTTTTGAATGAGTAGGCCCTGTATGTCCCTGGCATTGAGGTTTTATATTTTTGGAATGATAAAAGTCTGGGGACACATTTAGGCTAATAAAAAAACCCAAAAAGTTAAAAAAGTTTTGCTGTATTTAAATAAAACTACAAAACTTTTGCAAACTTTTCATGCTGTCCTTATGACTATAATGGTTAAAACCATGCACAAAAGTGATACATGCTGCCTTTGTGTGTGACTACTGCTCCTTTTTCACATTCTACAACAGGGAAGAGGTTGTGCTTTCATGATGTTATACAAAATCTAAATGCTTTGCTATAGGTAATCACCGACTCCAAATCAGATGCTCTCCCCTGCAAAGTAAAAACCAATATAATTGATGAACATATACGTGTTGATTATATTTTATAATTATGGCATCTCATTTTACAACAATATTGTAAATTATACCGAAGTTGTCCTTTTATTTTAATAGTGCCTGTTTCTACTAAAAGTGGAAGTGGTAATGCTTTAGTGCAGCCTAACCGTCTACTGAATCACTTGAAAAGCCGTGAAAAAACAATTTAACACTTTCTTTTTGCTGTATAGTTTAGAACTACACAATTGTGTCTATTATTATGCTGTCAGTTAATAGTGTTGTTCACTTGGACAGTAGATAGGAGCTCCTCTCACTGATTTTCTAAGCAACAAGCTAAGGTGTAAGAATTAAAATAGTGGATTTGCCGCACTTGATGTTCACAGGTTTTAGTGCTCGGAAGCCACATCTGTCAAGTCTAAGAGAAAGAACGTCTTTTCATTTGTGTAATGTATCTGGCAGGCCAGAGAAAATTTCATTACGGTGTTACTGTATATTTTGAGTGTATTATTGCTACCTGTATGTGCTGCATGTTGATTTTGTTTTTTTATTTTGTTACTTTTGGTTTGTTTTTTTTACAGCTGTATGTAGTTTAAATGAAATAAAAACAAATGCTGAACTGAAGTTTACTTCTTCTGTGTTGATTTAATGAGGGAATGTGTTTGCCATATCAAGCTGACTTTGTAGATGGGGAGGGGCTGGAACACTTTTAAGGTTAATATTGAATTTTAGGAAAGATTTCCCTTGACTTTCTGTCCCGGTGACAATACATTTCTCTTAACAGAAAGTGAGGCAAAATCTGCAGAAACACTATTTTGTTAAAAGAGAATTTGTAAGGGTAATTTCTATGTCCTTGTAGATATTTACCTGTCTGGTAAAGTCTTGTTCACTCCAACATGAACACAGCACCTGAGTGCAAAACAGGGCTCATAAACATTCCCCAATCTTTCAAAATTTCAAAATAAAAAATATTGCAAGGGCATACATTTTAATTTGTGTTTGTTAGTACATTCTGTTTTTAATCTTTAAAACTCAAAAAGTTCAAACAGATAACTAAACCTATACTACACTGTGCTCAATGTAGCTGTATGTAGCTATATTGTTTGGAGATCAAAACTCCACTTCTCTTACTGAACCTGATTTATTAAAGCTCTTCATGACTGGAGAGAATACACTTTCAAAAGTGAAGCTGGGTGATCCAGCAAACTTGGAATAGATCTGGTCCAGGATTAAAAACATTTGCTAATAAATAGCAAATGACTTTTAGGAAATCCATTTCACGTTTTCTGGACCACCCAGCTTCACTAATGACAGTGTATCCTCCCTACCCTTAGAGATCTTTAATAAGTCTGGCCCACTGTGCGTATTTATACTTGCCTTGTTTGCTAAGGGCATGGCAATGCATCTGAATGAGATTTGACAAGAGACTTTTTCAAAAGTCACAAATCTGTAGATGTTAACATTCCTGTTTTTATCTCCATTGTGAATTTCAATTTCATATCCATGTTACAGTACTTATTCATTTGCATGAGTGAATGAATGCAGCTCTGGGAATCCTCCTGTAATGATTCCCGAAAGTTTGCGGACCCATCAGAAGTTCGAAGAAAATTTCGCGAGAATGCCAGCGGCCAATTCTACTCATGAGGCCAAGGTCTGGTGTTGGCCAATCCATGATGTCTCATGCTCCCTGAACCACTCTTTACAATCTGAGCCTGATGAATTCTGGCACTGGCATCTTGGAATATGTCCGTGCCATCAGGGAAGAAAAAAAATCTATTTATGGAAAACTATTTTGGTAGTCAGCTGACATTTTGTTTTGGGCTACATAGCGTTGCTGAATGTAAGCAAGTATCTGAAGCAACCCCAGACTATAACATTGACCCCACAGGCACCCTAAATCATAAATTTGCCCTCACAGACACCCCAGATTATAACATAACAAACGTGTGGGATTTTATTTGGTCAGGCAGTATATATATTCTTTTATTTTCTTACCTTATGTTATACTTACATTGACACAAATCTTTTCCTTGGTTTGTCTGACTTTCCAGTGCTGTGATGAAAGGACAGCTCTCTGTATGAGCAGGCCACAAGTTACCCTGATATGTCTATGCTGCAAGACTCTTTTATGATAACAGAACAATTCTGCATTAGTGAACAAGATAATAAAATAAGTTTAATGCTATGAGGAGAGATTAGCTGAACTGAATCTATTCTCCCTTGAGAAGAGACGTATAAGGGGAGATATGATCAGCCTGTATAAATATATAAACGGTCCATATAGAGAACTCTCTTCCCCATTATTTATTTTGAGATCATTACAAAGAACAAGAGGGCACTCTTTGTGTCTGGAGGAAAAGAAGTTTAAGCTCCGGATAAGGAAGGGATTCTTCACTGTAAGGTCTGTGAAAATGTGGAATCAGCTCCCTCAGTAAGCAGTTTTAGCAACTACTATAGATTTGCTTTAGGAAAAAGCTGGATGATTTCTAGAAGCACAGAATAAAACTGGGTATTAAGGCTTTAAAGTAGAGATAACAGAGACCCAGGGAACATCTGATTACCTAATGGAATCAGGATTTTTTTTCCCCTGTTTGAGCAAATTGATCCAGATTTGTCAGGCCAACTATGTCTTATAGGGTTTTATATCTGGGATATGTTTATTTCCTTAATAGTTAAACTTGATGGATTTCTTTTTTTAAAACCAACTATGTAACTATGTAATGATAATGAGCTGTTGCATAGACTTGGGAAACAATCTCATGCTTGGCTAATTTTAAGCTCTGATCAGATAATAATACAACAGCCAAGTTTATGTGGAAATGCAAGAAATGGCCAGTAGATGGCGATATAGAATAATTGTTGGACGTTTGCAAAAAGATTAAAAAACAAAGTTACAGGGGTTAACAGTGCTGTCAGTGCAGACCAGACTTTAGGGTCATTTTTATCATGGGGGAACCCTTGGAATAACTTTCAAGTCTTCAGGGAACCCCCTTCTGTAATTATTATATACACAGCTCACAGTACATTAGTTAGTGGTCAGTAGGAAGAATGTGTCCTATATTGCCGGCCATTGGGAAGAATGTCACCCTTACAGATAGCCAAAATCATCATTGTTGTCACTTATACTGACATAAGAGGTACAAATTGTTCAAGTAACCCCCACCTACCTGTGCTGGAACCCTATTTGTGGCTGCAAACAAGCCTGTTACCCCCTTGTGATTTTTTTACACTTGGCCTATAAAGATTTCTCTTGCCTCCAGCAAAACTGATAGCCACACCAGGGATCATCACACAGCAGGCTGACAATGCTGCTGACAATTTTCGGACATTGCAGCCCATTGTTGTTAGCATGTAAACTTTTTACAGTAAACAATAATAAAACAGTTTTTTTATACATTATTTTATATGAGAGAACTTAAAATAATGAATCCATGCAGTTGTGTGAGTTAGTAAAAAAAAGTCATTTTTTGTATATTGAGAAAGTCTGCAAAGTGTACAGATTACTTTGTGTTCATAACAAATAAAGTTGTTGATGATTTAAGAAAAAAGAAAAAAAAATGTTCCGCCGCTGTCTGTAGGGGCGTATCCAGAGAAGGGGCGTGGGCGGTGTCAGTGTGCAGTGCGCGGACACTCTCCTCATTCATCCCGGAGCGGGATATGTTGTACTGAGCCGTACACCGGAGACACAGCCTCCCCTCTCATAACAAGGAGAATGCTGCGGGTGTGTAGGAAGGCCCGGGCGGCGGCGCTCGCTCAGGTAAGCGCTGGTAAATGTCGGGCACGTATTCCCTGACCAGGCCGTGCAAAGGATAACTCGGCGTCTTGTGAAGTGTTGGCTCGCTGTCTTATAACATTACTAACCTTACCTTCAGAGTCACAAAATGACTTTTACTGCAGCCAATAGGAGTCCACCGCTGTGCCGGAATACCCAATGACAAGCCGCCGACTTTGGCTTTACAACCAATCAGCTCTTACGCTCATAACCTTTCAACTGTCTAGCGTGTGGTAGGCGGGAGTTTCTGTGAATGACATGAGTTTTGTCAAATGGGGCGCGCTTTTGATGTGATGGGCGTGTGGCTTGGCCAATAGGAGTGCGGAGTTTTGGCAGGTCGGGTAGTGTGCTGCAGGGAGAACCCTGAGGACAGATAGGAGATGAGAGCAGTGTGTGAGTGTAGCGGTGACAGGAGGAGGGAGCTGTGTCTGGGTCACCACACCAAGGTGATCATAGCACTCACAGCTAGGCCGGTGCTGCTCTATCACCAACCCCCAGGAGGACGTGACCTTGCCGAGTGTCACTCCCAGCCTCAGGCCCTCAGTGAGTCACCCAGCCCGAATACCAGGCCCTGGTTATAGTAACATACAACCTATAGAGGAGCCAACATATGGCTGCTATTACACTGCTATTCAACTCTGAATTATCATCACCATGGCATCCTATTGTAAATACTTATTAATAATAGATACAGATATAATGCTATATACAGCTAGAATGCTATAAAGTGATATAATGTCTTATATTGCAATACACAGGTGCCTGCGCTGCTGGATGCAACGCCAACCCCATGCGAGAGTGCGTCATATCAATGTACATATCATAGAACATCTGCACTTTCTTCAGACATGATATGATAAAGCCGAACATGTAAATAAAGCAGAAATTGTTCAATTCAGCTTTTTTGTAATAGCAGCACGGCGGGTCAGTATGATGTTGGAAGCCTGTCAACTACATACAACTACAACTAAACTCCTATATGAGCCTTAAGAAAAGAGGAAGTAAACTCCAAAATGCCTAAAACAAAACATATTACACTTTCCTTCAATCTCGCAGCGCAGATGATCCGTCAGGTGGTGTCTTCCATCAGGTCCCGTGTTGTCCCGGTATCTGTCTCCAAGCACCGCCATCTTCTCCTCTTCCTCAGGGTTTCTTATCCTACGTCACTCAACGCAGGCGCAAAATCGGGTGACCGTAGGTTGGGAAAAAACTTGCCGATCTCACTGAGATCGGAAAATGTTTCTCTTCTCACGAAAAGGCTTCTGTGCATGCCTGAGATGCTCGAGCATGTGCAGAAGGAGCAGCCAAGAGCCTCCTGGGATGCGTGACATAGGTATGCCTGGAGGCTTTGCGCTCCCATTCATTCTTGACTGCCTAGGCAATCAAAAACTAGGGGCCGGTGCTGCAACTTTTTTTTTTTTAAAGACTGAAATTTCTGAGTTTACGCTTTAAACATTTAAAAGGTATTTTCAGCTCTTTACAAATCTGTCTGCAGATTTCACGCTTCAACATTAGCATCAGAAAACCGATCCAAGCAATGATCTGCAGCCAAAGCTGATGTGTATAGGAAGAATTAGGGGAAAAAGAATAGGAGACCAGCAGCACTGAGTGTTTTTTTTTTTTTTAAATATGCTGATTGTTTAATGCAGAACTGTACTAAAAATAATAAAGGAAAACACTCATTTGCTTTACTTTCCCAGAGCCCCCATCCCGCCATACCTGACCCCAAAAGGTCCTGTACTGTCCTGGAATCCTCCTTCCATGCCATCTGGGCAGCATGGTGGCTCAGTGGTTAGCACTCTGGCCTTTGCAGCGCTAGGTCCCAGGTTTGAATCTCGGCCAGGACACTGTCTACATGGAGTTTGCAGGTTCTCCCCGTGTCTGTGTGGGTTTCCTTTCTCCAGGTTCCTCCTACATTCCAAAACATGCAGTTAGGAAAATTAGCTTTCCCCCAAAATTAACCTTGGGCTGTGTTAAAGACATATGACTATGGTAGGGATATTAGATTGTGAGCTCCTTTGAGGGACAGCTAGTCACATGACTGTGGACTTTGTACAGTGCTGCGTAATATGTCGGCGCTAAATAAAGACAAGTTAATAATAATAATAATAATCTTTTTCCTTCTCCTTTTGACCCAAGTCACCTGCACAGTAGATGAAAGGATATGGTCACATCTTCCTGCAAAAAAAAAAAAATCCAAATCATATTCTGTATATTGAGATAAAAAATGATTTGCTTCTATTTAAAAACAATAATCAAATTGAAAAAAAAATGTAGGCAGGTTGTGTTTATGGCAGAAAGGACAAGCAATGTCACTGCTGCAACTAAATAAACCTACCTGTCTGATCAGAAATATTTAAAAGACGCGCCTCTCCTCGCTCTTGCAGCATCGTCACCTGGTCCTCCTCCGGGTTCAGAATCTTTGTCTATCTTGATTGACCTGAGTGATGTTACTTTATTTCTGGCAGCCAGGTGCCTTACATACACAACTTAGTAAATGTAGAGAAAGTAATGCGGAAATATATATACAGAAAGTATGCATTACGGAAAGCGATCAGACAGGTATTATTAATAAACAGGATTTATATAGCGCCAACATATTACGCAGAGCTGTACATTCAATAGTGGTTGCAGGTGACTGATACAGGCAGTGACACAGGAGGAGGAGAGGACCCTGCCCCGAAGAGCTTACAATCTAGGAGATGGGAGAAGTATGTCTGTATGACGGTAGAAGGGGCATCACTTCTCTCTTCTGCAATAAACAAACGTGCCTGCTTGCTGTTCTTCATTTTTAACGTAAAGTTCTGCTTAACAATAATTCACTGAAGTAAGGAAACTGGAATAAAGAGGAAAACCTGAACATTCATTGCAGAGAGGGATAGGATTGTGACCTTCCTATGCAGGAGATTTCCATACCTTCTGCTTTTTTTCTACCATGCGGCCGATGTTAAAGCAAAGCAAAACGAAACTCATGCCACTCACCTATGCCGTCTAATGGCAGGGTGCCACCATCTTCCTATTTCTAATTGTTCTCCCTCCCTTACAATCTTGGGATAAACTTTTTTAAACCCCAAAAAACATTGGCTGGTGTAAGACTTTCAGTTCCTATTTCCACAAACGACTGAATTTCAAAAAATGAAAAGACCTTCATGCTGTGGATGACTATTGCTCATCCGCTATATTGAATATTAAAGCATGGCTTGTTTTTAAATGGCATTATATTCTTAGCCTCTGTCAGGCTTTTGTTGCTGCCTGTGTTCATCTATCTGCTAATTCTGGTCATTATTGCAATCAAGAAAAAAAAGGGAATCCATGATTTCCATAGGAAAATATTATTATCACACAGTATTAATATATACATATACGCAGCACTGTACAAAGTCCATAGTCATGTCAATAGCTGTCCCTCAAAGGAGCTCACAATCTAATGTCCCTACCATGGTCAAATATCTTTAATACAGTCTAACCTCAATTATGGGGGGAAGCCAACTATTCTAACTGCATGTTTTTGGAATGTGGGAGGAAAACCCACACAAACGTGGGGAGAACCTGCAAACTCCTTTAGATAGAGCTCTGGCTGAGGTTCGAACCTGAGACCTAGTACTGCAAAGGCCAGAGTGCTAACCACTGATCCACCGTGCTGGGTATTTCCTCCATTCCTCTAACTTCCTTTTGAATCTCTGGGTAAAAAAGTGAAACATCCCCAGTGTTTTTTTTAAAACATAACAAAAAAAAAATATATATATAACCCGGCTGGGATTTTTACAATTTTAATCATTCCCTACTAATATGTTTTAGTACATTAGCTGTTGCACCCCCTTTATGTAATGCAGTTCACTTTTCATTCACACCCACTTTCTTTTTTTTTTGCACACCTGGATAAGCAGATATTGTACAAATACAAGGGGTGAATGTACTCCTGACCCTTGGTGTGCTTTGTGAATGTCTTCCAGGTCTTTCACAGAAACCGTTCTTCTTTACCTTTGTGACAAAAGACTAGTCACTGTAAGTCCCTCTCCTTGTGTAGGGTGACCGGTCTTGTCCCTCCCCTTCCTATTCTTCCCATTCCCACCTGTTCTAGGTACCTTTGCTTGTTCCTGCATGGACCATGTATAGTGATGACATTACTGCCACTTTTACAAGATTACAACTGGAATTGTAAAGGCATTTCATGCACAAAAGGTGCATTTATGTCCTCTGGTATTATGTCTTCAGGAGCTCATTATAAAGCAATATTTGTGCCCTGAGTTTAGTGTGAGACATGGTCCACGGCTCTGGCAACCGCTGGTCTAGAGGAACTCTTGTTATTTAGTGCCATCCATTGTGTCAGCTGTGTTCATGAAGAATTTCATATACAATACAAATCTAGTTCCTGCCTGGAAAGCATGTACAATAATGTCTCCCCTTGATTTCATGCTGTCCTCCATTATCAGCATTATACGTTTTTTATAGATGGCAAACGGAAGCACAAAATGCACAACACAAGAGAACAGATATCTCTGGACCTCCACTGTTTCACAGAAAAATTTGGATTTGCAATTTTTATGTTTTATTATTAATATTAATATTATTATTATTATTATTAATAATAATACAAAAATAATTTTCTATTAAATTCTTATATTCTGAATAACAATTTTCACCTTTATATTGCACTAAATTCACAGACTGTACTAGAGACATAAAAACAATGGAGGCGCAGCGTGACGTCAGTGTAGTGTTAAGTTGTATGAGGGAACCATTGCCGAGCCGGAGCCGTACGCTTCAGTATTGTTTCCACCGTTACAACAGTCACCGCGCTCCGCAAATACCGATTCTCATCCCATTGTTTTATTTTATTTCTCAGATGATCTAAAGTATTAACTGTGTATTTCCTTTACCGGTTATATTTAATGGCATTAAATAGTTTGAATCACTATCACTTCTTGTTTGGTTTTAGATTCAAATGAATTATATCCATAATGAGCGAGAAAAAGCAAACAAATATTTTGTATTTCTTTAGTAATACCAGAGATAATGCAACTAATGATAATAGTAACAATAGTAATACTTCACTTAACCGTGAGCTGATCAATGAATCAGAGCCGCCACAGTCCTTGTCACCACCATTAGGAAGATCATATTCTTACAAATGCATTTATCTTTTTAAATAAAATTCATATTATTGGTCCACGGGATTTAAAATGATGAATTTAGTGGTCCGTGAGGTCCTGAAAGGTTGGCGACCGCTGCTCTTGATGGTGCTGCTCACCTCTCTCTACAACAGGAGGTGTCAAACTCTGGCCCGCGGGCCAAATCTGGCCCTCAAGGTCCTTTTTTTTTTTTTTTGGCCCCCCAAAAATTCCAAAATTCAACTACAAATACATCTGGGCCGCCCGCGTTACCACCTCACATCATCATTTTCAATACATGCAATATATAGACAATATTCCTGTACATCCATCATGTGACACAAAGCCTAGGCAATGATCACATGGTGCCTGACTACCAGGGGCATTGTGTTTGTTTCAATCCATTAGAGACTGCATTGTGTAATATTTAGTGTCAGACAAACTTGTGATGTGAGAGGATGACCAACACGCAGGCTGCATAGATAGATAGAAAATAGTTTTTTCAACCCTAAAGTATGTGTAGATGGGTTTGTTTTTGTTAGCTATGGATGAAGTAGTAAACTTTCTCAATTTTTTCAATAAATTTCAAGTTTGGCCCCAACTTGGTCTAAGTTTTTAATTTCGGCCCTCTGTGTATTTGAGTTTGACACCCCTGCTCCACAAGGTCATTTAATACAATGTAGAAAGCTGACATTAGGTAATGCCAATTATTACAAGATCAGTGAAAAATGATTTGCAGTATACACAAGAAATGGTAATGACCCTTTATTTTTAGTTCCCAAATACATCCGTGTTATTTTCTACATTCTTATTATTCAGTTTTAATGACAAGTATACAACATCAACAGATGACAAATACAAGAATACTGATTCTGTCACCGAAAGCTCTAACAAAGGAATGCGGCTTAGTATTTTTTCTGTGCTCGTTATCTGAAGTCTAGATCTGGGTAAAAGTGACCTTGAACACTGCAGTTGCTGAAATGTTTCTGCCACTTTCTGAGTTCTTTTCTCTTCCTTCTGTATATTCAGTCCCAATAAACTAGGTTGTAGGTGTGGTATTTTATGCATATTGTACACACTAAAAGAACTCTGCTGAACTTTAAAATATAAAATTAAAATCTCTGAATAAGACACGTATTATTTTCTACACTCCATTAAAGCCCCACCTTTTCCTTCCTAAAATTGCTCTGAGGTCCATTTATAAATGTAGAAGTGTGGTCTCTTGAAAGCTTTCTTAGTGTTAGGCAGCCAGCATTGGGAGGTTGGCCTTCCCATTCTCATTGCTTACTTCAGAAGATTATAGAAAGCCATGATAAAGATTCATAAATACATGTTATATTTTTAGTGAATAGAGGCGCCTGGTGACTCTAAATCAGGGCGGTACAAAAAGATGAATACTTTGACCTTGCTTACACGGTTAGTCGGTACCTTGCACAATAAACACCATCTCGGCAACAGGATTTATATAGCGCCAACATATTGCGAAGCACTGTACATTAAATAGGGGTTGCAACTGACAGACAGATACAGACAGGGACACATGAAGAGGAGAGGACCCTGCCCCAAAGAGCTTACAATCTAAGAGGTGGGGGAAGTATCACACAATAGTAGGGGGATATGGAATGGTGGGTAAGTAATGCAGGTTTAGGAGACAGAAGAAGACGGGTAGGCAAGTTTGAAAAAATGGGTTTTAGGGATCTTTTAAATGAACAGAAAGTAGGAGCAAGCCGAATAGGACGAGGAAGACCATTCCAGGGAGTCAGGGCAGCTCTAGAAAAGTCTTGGAGCCGTGCGTGTGATGAGGTTATGAGTGAGGAAGGCATTAGTAGGTCATTGGAGGAAGGAAGAGAGTGGCTAGGGGGGTATTTTTTCACAGAAAGGTAAATGGTACAAGAACTGTAGAGGGATTGCTACAACGGGCACACTGGCTTACATTCCGTTTTTGACTTTTGCACTGTCTGAAGTCATTGCTTTGGGCTGAAGATACTAGAAAGTCTTAAAGTGAACCTGTATCTTTCTTATGTAGAGCAAAAGTACCTTCCTTATTTAAAGTTGATTTGTGGTCTCATCATAATTTATTCTGTACATACAGCTTTCTTAGTTCCACAAATCCCATTTGATCCTACTAGCCTACTTCACCTAATGCAGCTTCCTGTGCCTGGGGTGCCAACAATGCAGCACTGCTCCAGACTTGGCACTCTTGTATAAGCTGTTTGCTTGCACTATAGTGAGATTAGAAATTGTTAGAGGCTATCGGCTTTCTCATAAGCTTGCAGTTTGTCAGTCGGTACCTGGCCACACATAATCCTGCCACTGCTGGATTTATCGCACTGCGCTAAAGAACTATACCCTGGGGTTACTTACCTGTCTCTTACATCGCGGCCTCTGACGTTTTCTCCTGTCTTCACTTTCACATTCCGATCTTCAGCCATTTTGGTTTGCCAGGATGATATAACTCCCATGTGGAACTTGATGTATTTCCCAGCACCCACAAAGCAAGCTGTGATGGCTTGATATTCCTGGCAGATGGGCATTAGGTATGTATATACTTATTGCAGAAGGGGCATTGTCTATCCCTATTTTACAATAAGCACCCACCTAGTGCCGGATTTTCAAAGTGGATTTTAGTTCCACATTATTTGCTGAAGCTCTCACAATGTGATCAGTGCCTGGGACGGGGAGCGTGTGAGACACAAATCATGGAGGACTTGGCTCAGGCAGGGAAGATAAAGAGTTGTATTTCTCTTAATTCCCTCTGGTTTAAATTGGCAGAAAAAGGAAATGTACAATGATAGCAGAAGGGTGAGATGGTGACAGGATGGAGGCTGGGAAATGTCCAAGAAAAGTAAGAACTAAATTTGGTAAATCTATTTGCAGGTTCCCATTGATGTATTTTATGTGTGCATGGTTTGCTACAATTCAGGCTCAAAATAAAATTCACTGGCAGTCATGTTACTGGTATGTTAAATCTAACCATGGAAAGTTTTAGTCATCAGGAAGAAGGAAGAAAAGGAATGCGTGTGCTGGAAAATGACTTTCTTTGCTGTGATACATTTTACACTGCCTTGTGGTGCTTCTGCCATGTTTAATGTAATATGAATCTGTTCTGGAAATGTTCCTGGTCATTGTGTGTGGTTGTGCATAATTGGTAAGGTAATTTTTTCCTGTCTTGTACTACTGTTGGAGACACTTGTACTTCTCTGTGTGAAAATACTGGATCCAGTGGTGTATTCCATCTGCTTGGAGCTCAGTAATAAAGCATTGTGCAAAGACACAAACTTTTTTTTTTTTTTTTGTATTGTCAGGAGAATCTTTGAAGAATAAATACACTTATCACCCCCTCATTCTTTCCATAGTAGATGCCAACTTACCATATTTAAGGAACTCATGGCCTTGTTGTTTGGATCCACTGGTTGTCTTTTCTTGCTTGCCCAGTCACATAGATTTCCATGGGACTTTATTGCTTCCTGCCTCAGGACCTTGCACATAAAAGTCAGTGTGGTTGTAGTTTCTGGGTGCAGCAAGAAATGTAAAAGGAAATCTTTTGAGATCTCGATAACTGGTCATTTGTAGAGAGGGAGCTAGGTTATGTTAAGCAAGGGGTAAAAGAATGCTCGGGTAAAATTCAAGATAGGGACTGTAGGTTTGTTCTTAAGTTGAATTCGTATGTAAGTCAGAACAGATACATTATTTTAATGAATGCAATTAGGACAGATGTTTGTCTCAACATATTAGGCAGCATGGTGTCAGTTACTGTATAAAATCCTCACTGTGAGTTAAACAAAGCAAAAAAAAAAAATCCTTTTGGAGCCTAGACATTCATTACCTTCTGCAGCAAGCTGTGCTTTGATATGCAAAAAGAAACAACTGCAGAGTTTGTCCTGGTCAATAACAAGTTACAAGATGTTGCAGAAGAATATCAGCTCTTAAGATCACCCACAACCTCAGCTGTGTTTAGCAAAAGATTTCTTCTGCAAGTCATGCAAACCGCCCCCATCCCTCCTTTAGGCCTGTTATGCACACAGTGAAGATGGAATCCCGGTCTTATCCAGGAGGCGTCCGTATGTTGGATGTCCTTAACTTGGGGACTACCTGTATTCTTGAAAACTGTTGTTATCCCCCACCATGTGTCCCATCTACAAAATTCCTCCTGAATAGAGTTTCCACACTTTTGCTTGCATACACTTAACAGTACCAGTATAGCTTGGGTGGAAATGTGAATTTGAAGGTAGAAAATATAAACTATATGGTAGACATTGAAAAGCAGACTTTGGCTCTGTTTTCTTGGAGTGCACAGCACTACTAAAAAAGTGTAAATGTAATCACTAATGTCTTGATTTCTCTTAGAAGTTTAATTAAATTGTTAATTGCACATCTTGTGACATGTATGTATGTATGTATGCATGCACATTAATTGTAACAATGCCTGGTAAGCCTGCCATGAAAGTCCTTGTTCGGGGGTGACAACGCTATGTCTATTTTGTCTTCCTGCCTTGGTACCCGTTACTCTGTATCACATTTTTGAAATAGAGAGAAGTGGCTGTGGGGACGCACATTGCACACATGTAGCCCACTGGTGTCCATATCGGGAAGACTACTGTTAAGGATGGCATGCAGCCACTCAGTGTTCTTCCCAGCCCCTTTTAGCTGGCACTTGGCTTTTTATGGGTTATGGTTACTGAAGAGTTGTCACTATACAGGTGCTGCCACTCGCCTACAGCTTCTGCCATCATTGGGGTGCATGCAGACAGGAAGTGTATTGGCAGCACCAATTAGCTGCAAAGAATAGGAGTTAAAAAGGCAATATATATATTTTTTGACCTATGATGATATAGCAAAGTGAATGTCATTTGTGTAAGTTAACATCTGCTTGAAATCATTGTTTTGTTTTGCAGGAGTGCCTGCGTATTAAGACTTCACTCCATCCCCTGCGTGCTGCCAGAGCGTACTCCACTGAAGCCTCTGGGTAAGACTTATTTGCTGACGGTTTGTACAAAATGTAAAAAAAAAAATTATTTTTTTCTAACTAAATATGAAAGATGGCTTATTATATAAGAGGTATATTATATATTATTGTATAAAAGTCACCAGCCTTTTCAGACTGGCGGACCACTAAAGTTACCGGCTCAGGACCACGCATGTGCGGGAAACCGTGTGTCACTGAAAGGGGAGGAAACTTCCCCTTTAGTAATGTCATGATGACAGAATCCGATCACAGGTCTGAGCCTCTGATAGGAAATTTGGTGGGTTGTGTTTCCAGAGACAACTCGCCCCCTGAGCCTGCCATCCATACAGGAGACACAGTCTGTGCTGGGGGGCACACCGACCAGAGGCGCGGATCACCAGTTGGTGACCACTGGTCTATAATATCTACACTAGAGCTTCAAGGGCAAATCAATTTTTCAGCTACCTACTTAACTGCTTGTTTATACAAATAACTGTGAATTTATTTTATTATTTATATGAAAAAAAAGACGTACAAAGGCATAGGTAGGGAAAGGGAGGTGAGAGTCAAGGTAAACATGATAGAAGTAGAGTACAAAACATAATAAACAATTGGTCCTATAACATGAGGCAACACAATCAAATGTCTTATATGCATGAAGGCTTCATCTTCCGGTGAATACCGGACCCCAATGGGTAGGCTGCATACATCAAGGTACCTGAGAATATCATGGACTACTTAATAAGAATTTATAATCAATTCTAGGGAGGGATCCCCAGCAAAAAAAAAAAAAAAAAGCTGGTATTTAGGCCATTGGATTAAAAGTATCCGTGGAATTAGCTAAAGGAATTTGCCACTTAGAAAAGTTTATTCAGTGTTCGTGAGAAATAATGAAACCTTTTTATATAGGTGGTTTTGCCATTTTTAGTGGTGACGTGAACACTGCTGCTTTTTTGCATCCTTCTTTCTGGGTATGGGCAGCCTGGCTGCATTGTTAGAGCCCATACAGAGGAGTAACGCTTCTCTGCTGCTCAATGTTGGCAGTGTACTGCAGTTAGTTTTGCTGACATGACCACCCTCGTCCCACCCCTGCCTAACTGGCAGCACCTCCTATTAGTAACCCTGCTATCAATCAAACAGTTGGGTGGGGGAAGTATCACTTAAAAAAAGGTAGCAAAACTCTTCTCAGTACTACAGGAGTCCCGTGCATAGGTCTCACATCTTGTAGTTTAATATTATTAAACAGTATTTATATAGCACCAACATATTACGCAGCGCTGTACATTAAATAGGGGTTGTAAAAGACAGACAGATACTGAGGGTGACACACTCTAGGAGGTTATCACATATAAAGACCTTTCCTCATAATGTCACCAGGATTTTCTGTGTGTGGCCAACATAAAGGGGTTATTAAAACTAAATATTTTGTTCTGCAATTTTTATTTATTCTTTTTTTTTTTTTTTATATAAAAGCACTAGAATCCTGTATGACAACATACCCCGTCATTTGCCCATTATTTGCCCATCCTAATACAGAAAGTATTAGATACATATTACTGCCCATCCTAAATACAGAAATACAGTGTACTTGCTTGGCGTGACAGCTTCTTCAGGCCAGGACCCGCCTGGAACAGAGCGGGGCGTGGTTTGGAGTGTGTCCGTGTCCCTAGTGTGTGCAGAGAGTAGTGTGGAGTGCGATCATCACCCAGCAGGTGAGATTGCAATAAAAATAAAAGTGCAGAAATTCTGCAACTAAAAATACTGGTGACAAACTCATTTTAGATGTTTTTTTTTTTTTTTTTTTGAAGATAGGTTAAAGTGTATAGTACTTAGAGCTGAAAAGGAAAGTTATTTTGTTTAGCACATGTGTACTTTTTAAGAAATATATGATACATATATACCGTACCTTACTTCGCCCTTACAGCAACGAGGTGCAGAACTAAAGTGAATTTTTATGTCTTGTTCTGACAGAACAAAGCAACACATTCACAGACCTTTACATTAAGATATAGGTGTTGTGATTGGTGAAACACATGCTCCATGATACCAGTAAGTACTGGGTATCTTTTTTGGTTCCTGTTGCTAAAAGGAGGGGCAGAAGAGTGAACAAAATGCAAATGTATACAATGGTGGATTGGGGGGTGAAAGCTAACAGCTTTTTTTCCCCTGAATAGGCAAAGTCTTATAGACAATAGGGTTAATTGGCTTCCCCCTAAAACTGACTTCAGACTGTATTAATGACATATGACTATGGTAGGGACATTAGATTGTGAGCCTTATTGAGTGACAGCTAGTCACATGATTATGGACTTTAGACAGTGTTGTGTAATATATCAGCGCTATAGCATGACAGCTAGTTTACTGTTTTTCTTTGAAATAATATTGAAATAAATATTTATAAACATACACCCCACTGATGCCTCAATTAATGTAGTTTTATTGGTGTTCATTTTGAGTATTAAAACTTGACAGTAGCTGCAGCATTTTCCACCCTCAACAATATATGTTCGAGTCAATCAATTTTTCCTGTTTTCCAAGGTAAAAATAGGTATCTCGACTTATACGCGCATCGACTTATACTTGAGTATATACGGTAAGCCCTCTTGATTTACCAGGCTGGAATGACATAACGTCTGTGCAGGTGCCTTGGAGTTCTTTCAGTCCTGGTAGCTGTAGGGGAAGCTGAATATCCTGGAACATAATTTTTGTCAGTTTAGGAAGGTGATAAAGCAGGTGAATGTTTTTATTGAAGAAGGAACAAAGTCTTATCTCTTTCTGCAAAAAAAAAAAATAAATTAGTGGTTTAACTCTCTTTTAACGCTTTCTATAACACTAATTTATTAATGAAAACTATAACGGTTTCTTTCATTGATAAATTAATTTAGAGGAGCACCCAAGCTTTCTGATAGGTGAGTCTTGCAGACTCTCCCTATACACTTTGCTCACCATCATGTAAAAACAAGTCTGTGCCAGGAGTAGATAATGTGTATGTGCATGAGTTGCATTATCCTGGCCCTGCAAACCAAAAGGTTGAGGACTCCAAACCTGGAGAAAGACCAGGAGAAGAAGGTCGCGGAGGAGAGAGCTGACTTAGCAGCGCTGGAAATGATCGCTTTTTTAGTTAAGTTGCATTATTTTCAAATATACTGTATCTATTGATACAGTGGCTAGGACAGACATGGTTTGTGCACTAAACCTTCCTATCTCAAAAACATAGGAGGCGTTTGTAATACACAGGGAAAAAGCTAATTGGTAATTTTCATGTATGCTCTACATTTGATGATCTTGATTTGATGTTGGCTAATCGCATGTCTCTGTCTTTGTGCAGACCTTCAGCTGGGAAAATCATTGGAGCAGGGCTGCTGTTTGCTGTAGGTGGAATTGGAGGCACAGTGCTCTATGCCCAATGGGACCCAAAGTTCCGTGAAAATGTTGAGAAGTCCATACCATATTCAGACAAACTTTTTGATCTTGCACTAGGACCTTCACCAAACAACCTGCCTGTGCCAAAGAAACCGGTAAGCCAAAACATTTCTTCCTGATGGGATTTATCAATATATCAAAATGTGAAGTTTTTCTTTTCTGCATGTAAGTGCACCAGGAAAGGGTTTGGTCCTTTTGTTACTGTGATAGATGTGCTATGTGGAATAACATCTTAATTTCTGTTTACTTTGAAGATTTTCATTTAAAGAAACAATTTTACTTTTAGCAGGTAATGCCTGGGCCCTTACAATTATCTACAGTTTCCGAAGTAATGAAAGAATCCAAACAGCCTAAGAGAGAGACTGTAGAAGCTCCACCAGTTGTTCCTCAAAGTGCAGAAGGTAAATCGAAGATATGACAGGATGGGAAACCCGTATCCTACATTACCTGTGTTCTCTATAACCTCAAACCGTGCAGACGGAGGAGATTGAGGACCTTGCATAAACTGTGCTGTCATATGGGGTTGGTCTCAGTGCTAACTTGCAGTCACAATTTCAATCAATGATCAACACTATTCAAAGTGATTATTCCTTTCAAAACAAAGCCTTTCTATAGCCCAACTGAACCCCCGTTTATTTATAGTAATGCACCTGATCTTTATTTTACTCCTTATTTAACTGTTCGGTGCTGCAAACAGAGATGATACCGCCTCTCATGCCCTTACCCGGCACTCAGACAAAGCAAAGGCCTGGCTCCTTCACAGTCTGACCCAGGAGTGCTTAGAATGCTTTATTTCCCTTGCTGTTGAGCGCAGTCGACAGTTTGCATGCTCTTCCATTGCTTAGTGTTCATCATATATATATATATATATGGGTGTAGACTATTTATCAAGAAGAAAGGCAAAGAATAGAAACCCTGGTACAACGAGGCAATCGGATGTTCCCTGGATCAACAGTCTCTGTTATCTTTACTTTAAAGCTTTAATCCCCAGTTATATTCTGTGCTTCTCAAAATCATACAGATTTTGTTTTAAAGCAATCCATAGTAGTTTTAGGGAGCCTATTCCACATTTTACAGACCTCTACAGTGAAGAATCCCTTCCTTAACCCGGAGATTAAACTTCTTTTCCTCCAGACAAAACGAGTGCCACCTTGTTCTGTATAATGATCTTAAAGTGAAAAATTGGGAAGAGAGTTCTCTAATGGACCATTTAATTATTAATACAAGGTGATCATATCCCCTCGAGGGATATTATTATTATATATATAAAAATAATATATAAATATAGTGTCTGTGTCCCATTCTTTGTGTTCATGTACTTGTTTCTTTCCTGCTAGCTTCATCACACGTAGCACAGATTATTTCTGCAACCGGTGATGCAGTTTCAGTACCGGCTCCTGCTGTGCATGAAGAGGAGACCTCCGTGGCACTGGAGGCAACAGAGCAAAAACCAGAACACCATGGCGGCTCAGGTAGTGCACAACTGCTCAATCTAGTGTTAGCACTTTGAAAATGTCTGAACAATGTATGTCACATTATTTGTAATGACCTTGTGATCAATAACTTAGCTGTGTGATAAGTAAAGGCCTCTGTAAAGAATAGCCCTGTAAAGAAACTAACTGGTATTGATTAGTAAGTTACAAACCTTTAGCTTGTCAGTCTGGACACCTACTCCTGCTCACTGCTGTGTGTGTGCACAGCACTACTTCTGTTGCTAAAACACTTCCACTATAACCTGCAGTGTCTGGTGTGCATACACTGAGACACAAAGAAAGAATATTTAAAGGTAAAGTAACCTATTCTTTACTCTAATAGGCTTTTGAATCGGTGTAACTGGATTTGATGTTTTAGACTGTCATACAGGAGCCTTTACTTAGACTTGAGCCCAGATTATAATTTATGGAGGTTATACCACAGCACAACAAACTTATTTAGGCCATGAGGAGCTTCTGCTTTATATTTAAAAAAGCGGGTTAATGTTACTTTTTTTTTTTTTTGGTCCACCTAAAAGCTGACCACTGTAAAGAGTGTGACCATGAGGAAAAGCATCACCTGAAGGAACGGCCTCCAGAGGAGGTGGCTGCTCGTCTTGTCAAGCAAGAGAAAGAAGAGAGGGAGAAAATAGACTGTAAGTTAATTTATTGTACAGCGCTGCATAATATGTTAGCGCTATATAAATCCTGTTTAATATTAATAAAAATTTGGGTACACATGCTGAATATTATTTGCTAAAAAATGTTGGTGATCCTTTTTATTGACTGTAGAACAAATAAACTTTGTGCAGACAATGTTGTTGTGCTCTACAGAAAGGGTACTATGTTGCATATTCTAGGAGTAGCTTTTATTACACCCCCCACTGTGCCTATTACCTTAATTGGTTGGCCATTAAGGCAGTTCATTGTATTGATAGAGGGTTAAGAATATGTGGGTGCAGGAGACTGTGGTCAGTCATCCTTTGTGCCTCACCTGCTTAGCACAAGAATTCCGATCGGGAGTTTTAACTCTACTGAATACTTTTAGGTCTGGCTTACTAGGTTTTGAATCAAGGATAATGGCCACTGGGTACCTTTAAAAGCAAATTGTCTCTGACCACTCCCATGTATAAAAATCACACACCCATCATACTGAATGTGTCTTATTTTACTTTATGGAATTATGTTATTGTACAGCTATATCGGCAATCCTGGAGAAATCCCTAAGTAGCACTGCCCAGGTTACACTCCAAGCCATTACTTCTCAGGAGGCTGCAGTGCAAGCTGTCAATTTTCATGCCCAGAAACTGCGAGAGGCCATGGAGGACTCCCAGGTGAGCGGAAGCCCTTAAGGTGCTCTGTTCTCCAAATGAGTTGTTGTTTGCTTTCATGTTAATTGCTTTTGGTTCTTCTACAGGTTTCTGCAGAACATAAGTCCTTGCAGTGGAGGGATTTGGAGGATGCTTTGAAGGTGCGCAGCAAAGCTGTGGATGAGGCAGCTGATAGTCTTCTCAAAGCAAAGTTCGTATTCATGTTTTTTTTACTACATCAGCTTCAGCTATTGTTGCTTCTGTGTTTAAACACACCTCCTTTCTGCTGTGCATTGAAGTTTACCAAACAAAACATTGGCTGGTTACAGCAGCCATTGAAGGTTATATAGTTATGCTTTGAGTATAAATGCAGCACTGTTCTGGAAAAACGATGGGTATGAAAATGATTAACTTCCCCCTGACACAGACTTATTGCATGCTTCAGATAGAGGGTATCAATGGCTATGGTTAGTCCTACGTCCCTTATGACACATGTATTTTAAACTCCTGGGGACTTGGTAGAAATTATTTCTGGACACAACGGTCTCCCTCATTCTGCTTGTGGGAATGTATGCAGAATGTATTCTCAGTTGCAATATATGCAGAAGATTTGGAAAGTGTTGGAAGACAGCTTTTATTGTACACAAATTGGTGGAAGGAGTAACCTAGGTGCCCTAAAAGCCTAATATGGCTAACCAGATAATGATGGAAACTCATAGTACATTTACAATTCACTTATTACCCTTTAATAACTGGGTAGAAGACTCTTTGGTCCAACTCTTAGCAAAGAATGTTTTGCAGTTCTGATACTGCATCTTTCATGACATAAAAGGTGATCAAATTCCACCTAGATAACTGCCATTTTAGATTTATTGAGAGGAGTCTTCTGCATGTTTTTGATGCAACATTGACATGTGGATTGTCCCATATTTCTTAAACTATATTCAATATACAGAGTTTTAAATTCTGCTAGTTTTTGTGTATTGTTGAGCATCCGCTAACATTTCATGACAAACCATTTTTGTATCAGTACAATTTTTCCTACCAGGATGCCCCTTGTAAGCACATGAGCAATTTAGCACACATTACTTGCTCCTTGTGCTTCTACTCCCTTTTCAAATCAGAACTTTGCTGTAGAGATTCCAAGAGTCTGTTTACAGCCTTGTCTTTTGTATCTGTCTAAATTAGCTTTTAACTATTACAATCATATGCACATGGGACATTTTCTTCTGCTGTATTTTAAGATTTTTGTTTTTCTAATTGTAGAGAGGAGCTAGAACGCATGAAGAGTGTTATTGATGACAGTAAAAAGAATGCTGTGAACGGTGCAAAGCCTTACATCATTTCAGCTGAAGAAAACCTCCATCGTATGATTGTGGACCTGGACAACGTTGTTAAAAAAGTACAGCTTCTTCTACTTTGCATGAGCTAGATTACTGGAAAATGCTAGTTTTCTACAAAAAACTTTGCATGCTTGATACCAAAAGCTAACACTAAAATGTAACCTTCCCTTAACTCAAACCTACTGTACCTCACTGTAAATTCTACTCCCCTCTACTTACCATCACTGGTAATGCTTATCACTGAAACAAAAATCCAAAAGAACAAAAAAACTGTAGAGTAATGGGGCAACTGTCTAAAGGGAATTTTCATTGCTTTGGGGGATTTCCAGTAACTTCTTGGATCTCTCTGGCCTCAGAGAGTAAAGGAAATCTTAATAAAATGTACATAGACAGCACAATAGTAACCTGACAGGGTTTAACCCTTCCCCATGCAAGCAATACATACCGTTAAAAACTTTACATATCGTTAAGTGTTCTTTCAGTTTTACCAAAATCCCTCAGGGGGATCTATGCACATTGATATGAGCTTTAACACTTATTCCTTAATAAATTGGAAGTCCTTTCCATACTGAACCATAAATTGGAGGTTCTGCGTCTATACCCACCTGCTGAACATTTAATGTTTTAATGAGAAGTTGCAGCATCTGTATAATTCATTTTAGGGATTATTTCAACAAAATTAAATTTTCACTAAAGGGGATCCGTGATAGAATTGGCCAACTGATCACACAAGCACAATATTCAAGGGGACCTCCTGTGCATTACCAGTGTACAGATTGCCTCCAGGTTGATATAGCATAATATAAACTTTATATAGTTCTTTCGTGAGCAGTTTTAGAAAATTTCAGCAAATTCAGATTGAAATGTAAAAGTCACTTTTACTGACCATAAATTTAC
This sequence comes from Pyxicephalus adspersus, assembly GCF_032062135.1. Lineage (NCBI taxonomy): Eukaryota > Metazoa > Chordata > Amphibia > Anura > Pyxicephalidae > Pyxicephalus > Pyxicephalus adspersus. The sequence continues at coordinate 143,315,123 of NC_092860.1, forward strand.
ATAAAGTGGCTTTTTTGACAGAATTGCAGTCCAACTTTTGTTGGATGTAAAAAATAAAAAATATATCAAATCGCAGGGTTAAGTGAAATATACATTTGTAATATTGTACAGACACCAACCATAAAATGTGGGTGTGCTGTACAAAAAAGGAACACAATTACATACAGTAAGCACACTTGCATACACTCTTCTCAAGGATGAATGGAGTATTATCTTGAAAGCAGGAAGGTGAAAGTTGATGATATCCTTGTGTTCATTGCAGGTACAGGCAGCCCAGTCAGAAGCAAAGATCGTGGCTCAGTACCATGAACTGGTGGCCCTGGCAAGAGAAGACTTCCAGAAAGAGTTAGACAGTGTCACCCCGGAGGTACAGCCTGGCTGGAAGGGCCTCAGTAAGTGTCGTTCTTTTCTATCAGGCGTTGTCTGATCGCCGAATGCATTATCCTCTCCACTATGTATGTCTAATACACAGCTGCTTATGGCTTTAGCTGTGTCACTTTATGTGTAAGGTATGCTGAAGGTTTGATCTTTCTAGTTTTTTCAGGGCATCACTTTGTCTGTAAACATACAGCACAGTTCTTTTTTGTTTCTTCTTTTGATGATTTCACATTCTTTCATAGTTCTCACTTTTTAATTAGAACTGGTACTGTATGTTTTATTGCCTTGTGGTTTTGGTTGTTTTGTTGTTCAGCAATCGAGGTGCCTTATGGTGGCTGAAAATGATTTCTAACTGCATACTTCTGATCATATGCTTCAGCTTTTTTTTTTTTCATCTGCTTTCTCTTCCCCGCTCTTAATAAGTCCAATCAGTTGTGCGGTGGTGATCAGCTCGTCCTGTTTTCTTCATCATTTAAAACACAAAAAACAAAAAATTAATTTCACCTTAAAATGGTTCAATTACTTGAAAATAACTTTAAACACACAATAGGAGGCGGGATATGGAATGGCGGGTGAGTAGTAAGGGTTTAAAAGACAGAAGAAGATGGGTTTTGAGTGCTTTTTCAATGAGCAGAAAGTAGGAGCAAGCTGAATAGGACGAGGAAGACCATTCCAGAGAGCCGGGTTAGCTCTAGAAAAGTCTTGGAGCCGTGCGTGTGATGAGGTTATGAGTGAGGAAGTCATTAGTAGGTCATTGGAGCAGTGAAGAGTGCGGCTGGGGGAGTATTTTTCTACCAGGTCAGAAAAGTAAGTGGGACAAGAGCTGTGGAGGGATTTGAATACAGTAATCTAAATCTCGTCAGAATAGCACAGTTGGATAACAGCGGAAGTCTACCACAGTATGTTTCAGGCAAGCATGTTCCTTGGTAGGACCTGCTCATTGTTTCTGGGTGGGTTTGGCCAGAGTAATACACTTCTTTTTATGTGAGAACCCTAAACTTCCCGGCATGATAGAGAGCTGCACAACACTGGTTTTATATTTGCTTAAAAGAAGAAAGTAAACAAGAAAATGAAAATGAAGTTTCTGTTCTACTCTTTAGAAATAGACATAGGCATTCTTAGTAAGTGGTATGTTTTTCATCCATAGGATTAAATCGTAATTTCATTATTATAACTGAGCTCATTTCTCTAAAATATGGCAACTAACCAGAATGTAATTGTATTTAACAGCATGTTGATTTGGGTAATTGCTTTTATTGCTGCATGATGGCAGCAGATTTTAAAATGTATACTGCATGCCAGAAAGCAAAGCAGAATCATTGCATGCTTACTGTAATTGGAAGTCAAGCAGACATTGTAGGAGTTTATCAGAAATACTAGTGGAAACTTGGGGGAAAAAAAGCTCTCCTGCAATTGTTATATTCTTTGAAGAGAAATGGTACTGATAATAATTACTGCAAATTCACTGCATCTTTACAGTGGAAAACTAAGGAAGGGTCCCCTGTGAGCTTGTAGAATATTGTCCCTGAGACATTTGCCCATTTTAGAATATGAGAGATTTACAGTTTGCAGATTTGCAATCTTTCTGCCCCTCTACAATTACCTATCGGTGGTGGAGACAAATTTCGGAGAGGTGGTTAAAGGTTATGTAAATAATACAAGTGTAAAATAAAAAAAAGCAAAGAGCAAGGATAAGATGACTATCCATAGGAACAGGTCAGGTCTGTTTGTACCAACAATGGCTGACCTATTGCTATACAGCCTAACCATAAAATTGTCCAGTGGCTCCTAGATTTGGCTGGCAGTCTCCTGAACGCTGCGAGAATGTAGTGTAATTCTATATTTTGCTACAGTAATCTATGGGGCTTTCAAGGTTATATGTAATATAATACCTCTGTGTGGTTATTTTAGTTGTTTGTGTTACATAATGTCCAAAGAGTTTGATTCAAAGCTTTAAACTGTTAGAAGCCAGCTTTGTTTTCTTATACTTTGATGACTGCTAAAGCTTTGTAAATACCTGCAGAGGTCCGCTAAGCTGCCAAGGGTCAAATCATAGCCAGCAGGTCATTAGGATCTGTATTGCAATTCTTCTATAATGCAGCAGACAAAACCTTTATAGGTGTTAAAGTTGCATGATGCTTGGCCTGATGATCGGATAGGTCGGAGTTGGCTTTTCTCAATTTAATGCTTTATCAAAGTGACGTCATTGCAATAAACTATTTAATAGGAAACCAACATCTCTACTTTTCTCTTTGCTTTACCCATGGCATTTCTCCCATAGTGGATACCATTTCTCATAATTTCATAGGAACAGTTATGACCCTAAATGCATCATACAACTTCATTTCTGGGGCTGTCCAAGACTTTTGTGTCCGATTCTAACCAAACATTAAATATTGAATCTTTTTAAAAAGTCATTTTGGTTGCATTGAAAATAGTATATGGGCAGATTTCCCAGTCTTCTGGTTTTACAGGGAGCAGCTTCTGTTACTGCACACTTCACCTGCAGAAATGGCAGCATGGCTATTCTATAGAACTATTCTGCTCCATTTTCTATAGCCATGTTACTGCCGTTTCGGTAATAACAGAAGGTGGGTACTGCCGTGTTACATGGAGAGGTATCTGGGAGCTATGCCATGGCTTAGGTCTGTGAGTGTGTGATGCTGGGAGGGGGAGGGTTGCATTTTTGCATGTGGGAATGTTTTGTGTATAACTTTGTGCAGACCGGCCTTAACCTCTCTAAACCTCCTTTTTTCTGTTGCAGAGATTTCCGATGTAGGTGAGTCTTGTTTCTGTCTCTAGCACCCTCACAATCTCTCCCTTTTGTCTGTCATTGTCTCTGCATGCCACACATGTATGTCACCTGAATTATCACAACCCTTCTACTTGTCACGAGGCAATATAATTTGTATGTCACGTGCCATTTTTTATCTGTTAAGTCATCCTGTGCACAATGTGAACTTCTTTTAGCGGGCATGCTGCCACTCTGTGTAGCCCTATCATTGAGCCCATATGAGTGGGTAAGTTGTAATTTACTTGTAATGTTGAACTGAAACTTTCACAGTGCTTATCTGTGGTCTCTTTTTTTTTGTCCCATAACTGAGACATTTTAAACAATTAAATATTACAAGGTAAATAGATAGTTACCTTTAACTTAACTAAAAAAAAAGGGCAGCAAGCAGCCTTTTATTGCAGCATTTTTCTTCTGCAATAATAGATTCTTACCTGCCTGTTCTCAATCTTACTATTAGAAATTACCTAATAATTACTATTACAATTTTGGCAAATGTTGATATGTGAACGCCTGCATGGCTGAGATAAAAGATAGCTGAATATCCCCATCCTGACAAAGATGCTGACAAGTGAGTTTGTGAATGGCTCTTCTATAGAGGTTAGGCAAGTATAGTTCTGTTCAAAATTTTCATATTCGAAGCAGAACTCCAGGCAAACCACTAAATACACATATTGGAATAGCTCTACAGAAGGATCCAGCTAATCCTGAAATATGCAAACCTGGTTAGTGACCTGAGTGCCATTTCAGTGGTTACAGAATACCGTTTGGTCTCCTCACTACTCTGACTTGGTATCTGACAGCTGAGTCTCAGAAACACAGCATTTCCATTAACTTGGTGTTTACTGTTAGCAAACCTGCTGTGCAGTGCAATTAATTGGCTCTTAATTGGTCTTCCTAATTGAAATGCTGCTGCACAAGGGGTTTAGGAGCTGATACTAAAACAGAATCGGGGAAATGCATTTAAATATACATTTATTGTTGTAATATATAACTTTATTCATTGGTGCTTTTGTATTTGCTTGCAGTTTAGATGAATGGTATTTCTTTTCTTTTATTTATTTTACCACTAAGGCATACTTCTCCTCAAGCTGTTGTGGATGACCCCAGCAGATGTACATCCTTCCTATGACAACATACATCTAGGTTCCAAGGATTGCTTGTAGTAGTGGATATATTTAAAGTGGAACTAAAACCCACTTTACATGCCTATCTCTGCTATGTCACAGGGCACCGCCATCTTCTTCCTTCATTTTCTTTTTTTTTTTTTTACTAAAGTAAAATTAAAAAAATCACACTTGTCTTTATACTGCAGATCCCTCAATGGTGCTGGACCTTCCCTCGATCCGGTCCTGCATTGTCCTAGAATTCTTCTTTGTCCTAGCGCTTGTGGAGCGCCGGGCTCCGCCATCTTCACTCTTCTTGCTACGTCATCTGATCTGGCACTGCGCTGATCAGGTGACATAGCATCTTTTTTCCCCTTCGTAATCGGGCATGTGCAGAAGAAGCACCCAGAGCCTCCCAGGATGCGTGACTTGGGTATCCCGGGAGGCACTACACTCCCATTTAGTCTTGATCTCTTGATCGCCACAGAACTATAGTTCTCTTTTAATAAACCAAGATCCAGACATATGTTTCAGTGACTGGAATTCATGTGATTTCACTTACAGTATTAGAAAATTAAATAATTAAAGAAAAAAAAAAGTTAGCTGGCTTGCTGGATCTGTCCATCCTTGGCTTGCATAGAATATTCCCCATACCTATGTACGATATTACATTTTTGGCTAGAAAATTATTTGTATCCTTTTGCCATTAATATCGTACTATTACTGTAGTCCCTCCTCTGCTTGTGTAGGGTGTCTGTAATAAGCTGTTGGCCTCACTTTTATTTTGGAATTTTTATAATTTTCTGTGATGATGGTATAGCAGTGCTTTGCTAATGTTGTGTTGGTAGTAAGTGGCTGCCTAATGTCTAAGGATTACCTCGAGTGGTTTGTCCTTTTTTTAAGAGTTTTTCCTAAGCTGAATATCCATAAATAAACCGCAATAAGCCTGAGCAATAACTAAATATTAAGGGTTTGGCATATACTATCTCTATTACCTTCTTTAATAAAGGGGATCTGTTACGAAGTCAAATAACCCGTGTGGTTGGACTTTGAGGGAAGGAGCCATTGTCCAGTTTGTGTTTTCCATATAATACTTCCTTGATAACTCAATGATGGGTTTAACAGCACTGTGGTACCACTCAGGTTGTTGTATTTTAATCCCATGTATATTCGGGATCATCAAGTACAATTTTGGTTTTAATTAACAATTTTTAATAATTGGTATCCTGCACCCCAGAAACATTGCAGAGGCAACGGGACCTCACCTCTTCTGATTTGTATGTATCCTATACAGCTGGAAAACTCAGCACGGAGGACCTGAACTCTCTGATCGCCCACGCTCACCGACGTATCGACCAGTTACACAAGCAGCTGGCAGAGTACAGGGTGAGGGAACAGCAGCACATTGAGGCAGCTCTGGAGAAACAAAAGCTGGAGGATAAGCAAGCCCTGGAGTCTGCTGTGACCAAAGCTCTGGAACATTACCGATCCGAGATCCACCTGGAGCAAGAAAAGAAGGTACAGGAGACCCCTCTTATCCTGATTTAATTATTTGTTTTTTCATTGGTCATTTTTATTAGGTTTGGTAAGACTTCCGTATTTAGCATTTTCTTTTTCTGTATAATGCGCACACACAATTAATTAGGAATTCTTGAACGGTAGTTGGGAGGGATTTGGCAAAGATTCATAAAAGCGCTCACATTTGCCATGCACCACACTAATCGCAATACAATCTGGATATTGCGTACAGTTTGTGGGCTGCATTTGGCTATTTGAATCATTTGTTTCTTTACCAGGATTTTGAATAACACCTCGAAAATCCTGAAACATAAGTGCTGAATTCTATATTTCAACCAATGGCCGTGTATACCGTGTGCTTAGGTTGCCTGTATTTCTGCCATATCACAGATTAGAGATATGTCCCCCTCCTTGTGCCATTCATGTAATCAAAGCTTAGGCATTAGTCACATTTTCGCTGACAAATAGAGGCCTAACTAATAAAGTTCACTATTTATAGTACTTTATTTTTATTCATGTTAGTAAGCGGTAAAGGTGAGCTGTGTATATTCTTGGGTTAGTAAAGGGTAGGCACATTTACAAGATATTATGTGATATTTTATAAGATAATAAAGTTAGAGGTAAAGATAGAGTTGCAGTGCACCTGCTTTTGTGTCCAGTAATCCCATAGCAGAAAATCCTACAAGAGCATCTCCTATGAAGTAAAACTCTGCGCAGCATAACAATATGCATGTTATTTGCCCCTGTCTATGTGATAATTTTTTTTATCACATATTTTGTTTTGGGTTTAAAATAGCTTCCATAAAGATAGTAACTTGACTTGCTTTGTTGCAGAAAATGTATGTGTAGGCTCTGATGGAAATTCTATTATCGGTTTGATCCACATACATTTTGTCATATACAGCCCCCATCTGAAATAAAAATTATTTTCTGAAACCACAGAACCTGTGGCAAATGCAAAACACTACTACGACTTTGTAATACCTTCTACAGCTCATCAATACAGAGTTAGCCCTAAATAAATTCCAAGAATTTTCATTAAAAGTATTATTACCCAATATTTGTGTTTTGTGTTTCCATACATGTGTGCACAAGGAGCATTACTTTTTTAAATTTTATTTTAATGGTTTAATGCTTTCTTATAACTAAACTTTATAGCTATCACACGGGGCTGCAGGTGAGCCCAGGGACTGTTCAGGGTCAGGAGTTTTACAGCCTCCAAGATCACATGTATATAAGTTCAGGAGTCAGTTGAGCGCAATTTCATATTGCTGCTGGCTTCTAACAGAGATTAATGGTGGGCCACTCAGAACAAGCAGCATCCATACCTGCCGTTATACATAACACAAGGTTTGAAAAATGTTGTCGTTGTTACATCTGATGTATTGTAGCCTTTTTTGCAGAATAGCATCTTAATATTACCCTATAACAGGGAGCTGAACAATAGTTTGTGTGACAAAATCACAAGGTATTACAGGAAGCTGCAGATTAAAAAAAAGAAGTAATTACTTTCAAAATAGCATTGGCACATTTAATTATTTTTATATATTAGTAATTGGGTATATAAGTCTTTTGATATGTCAGGGTGTTTATAATTTATCTATGACTTGTGTATAAACGATGCTGACTATTCAATGACTGTTGTAAGAACTATGAAGTCCTCTATGTAACATGAAGTGTTAATGCAGGTGGAGGAGGTCCGGGAGGTGATGGAAGCCGAGATGAGAACACAGCTCCGCAGACAAGCAGCTGCACACACAGATCATCTGAGGGATGTCCTTGGTGTACAAGAACAGGAGCTCAAGGCAGAGTTCCAGCAGGTGAGTCTGGATTTACATACAGCAGATGTACAAAATGTAAAATGCAGGTGAAAAGCTTGGTGATTTCTGTTCCTAAAGTAAATAGGCAGATTTACAAATTTAATCCATAATGGTACATCACAATACAATAAAGCAGGATTAGGACTCAAAATGACACAAACACGTTGATAGTTGATATTGTGGAACTGAAGAGAGTGCAGAGATAAGCAACTAAACTAATAAAATGAATGGAGGAGCTCAGCTATGAGAAGAGATTAGCTGAACTAAATCCTTTCTCCCTTGAGAAGAGACGTTTAAGGGGGGATATGATCACCCTGTATAATTATATATGAATGGTCCATATAGAGAACACTCTTCACCATTATTCACTTTGAGATCATTACAAAGAACAAGAGGGCACTCTGCGTCTTGAGGAAAAGAAGTTTAAGCTCCGGATAAGGAAGGGATTCTTCATTGTAAGGTCTGTGAAAATGTGGAAGTATATTATATATACTCAGGAAGTATTTTCAGCAACTACTATAGATTGCTTTAAGAAAAAGTTGAATGCTTTTCTAGAAGCACAGAATATATCTGGGGATTAAGGCTTTAAAGTAAAGATAACAGAGACTGTTAATCCAGGGAACATCAAATTGCCTCATAGAATCAGGAAGGAATTTTTCCTCTGTTGGATCAAGTTGTACCCAGGTTTTTTTGCCTTCCTCTAAATCAACTATGTCCATAGGGTTATGTAACTATGATAGTAGATTGATAGGCAAGTGTGGTATTTCTCATCTACTGACATGAAATATTTAAACTCAATTCTTCTGTCACAGGAGGGTTGGACACTGGTTGTAAAACATTAATGTAAACCAGACCAGGTAAAACCCTAGATTTTGTAGCTCTTCATAGAAAGGAAAAACTTTTTTTATTATTGATTTTGGGTGCAGTGCTATACATGGGGCCACAGCTCAGTTTCATGCATGCGACTGCCAAGGCTCCCTGTGGGATTGTCTGTCCCATGATTTATTTTCCTGGTCCTGCCATTATTAATAGAACATGGCCAGGGATTTCTGAATGGGGTAATTATACATGGAGAGGTCCTTATGTGTCAGTGCTGGATAAATTGGAACAAAGAGCCATCATACCTTACCTCATGGAAAAAGTGAGATATGATGTTTTCAAGACTCTCCATATATAATCACCTTTTGGTTAGGTATTGAGATGACCATCTATGTGGCTAAGTAACACATCTGTCATTGTTTGGGTTTAGTAACTCTTTATCATATTTATCTACAGACCTTGTCCGAGAAGCTTTCAGATCAAGAATTGCAGTTCAGACGTCTTTCTCAGGAACAGCTGGATGGTTTCACCCTGGATATCAACACCGCCTATGCCAGGCTGAAGGGCATTGAGCAGGCTGTGGAAGGTGAGTCCTTTAACCCCCCTAGCGTTCTAATTCTGTCATTTTTTGATGCAAAAAGTGATCCTAATTTTTTTGCGTAGAAATTTTTGTTTATATTGTGGGCCTGTAATTTTTAGGATTAACTCCCGGGTATAATTATTATATTTATTTATTATATTAGAATCATAATTTATAAAATAATACATAATTATAAATCATTATTATAAAAAATAATGAAATATTAGCCCAAAACAATGTAATTTATCCAAAAAAAAAAAAATTTATCAAAAATTTCCTTCTGAAATTTTCCAAACATGGGTGCAATATTATTGATAAATAATAATATAAATTATATGCAGATTTTAGAAAAAAAAATTTACTTCAATTCAGGAAGTGATTAAAAAGTCATTAAAAGGTTAGATCAAAGTCAGGGCTAATAGCCTGCAAAATGTAAATCAGGGCACTGGGCAATGATGCTTGGTGCACTACAATATGTATTTATACTTTTATTATATGTTTTTACTTAACATAGTAACATTACATAGTAATCTGCTTTTAAATTTCCCGCCCCCAGAATCCATCACTCCACCGCATCATCCGGAAGATGTCACACATCTTGCTGGGTGATGCGGTGGGGATGTCCCCGCCCTACTTCATTCCCCTGCTCGCATCTCCCGAAAGCTGATCTCCGGGTGATGCGAGCAGGAGAGTGAGCAGCGGGGACATCATCCCCTACTCCCGGAGGGTGAGATCAGCCTCCGGGAGTAGGGGATGTCCCCGCTGCTCACTCTCCTGCTCGCATCACCCGGAGATCAGCCTCCGGGAGATGCGAGCAGGGAGCAGGCAGTAGATCCAGGGGCTGCTGCCAGCGAGAAATCTCCGCTGGCATCACCCTCTGGATTTACTACTGGTGATCGCATCTGCAGTTAGATGCGATGCACCAAGCAGAAATCCTGCATGGTGCATCGCATCTAACTGCAGATGCGTGCATCGGGGTGGTGGGGACCCGGGCGGTATTTAAAAGCAGATTACTCCGTAATCTGCTTTTAAATTTCCCGCCCGGCCACGCCCCCCGACGGAGAAGCGCCCCGCCATCACAGCGGGATCGTGAGATCGCCGCTGGAGCGCGGGGATAAGGTAAGAGGGACCCTCAAAGGTACCCCGAGTGTGACTCGGGATTACCGCTTTTTGCAATTTTTTCCACCCCGAGTCACACTCGGGAATACCGCTAGGGGGGTTAATACTAATGCCAGATATATATCAGTGCCTCCCACAATATTACAATCAGGTCAGTTGCAGCTGTTAGGCCCAGTATTTGAAGGGTACTTAAATAGATTGACAGCTGTCTGCATTTCTCAAGGTGTCTGGATTGCCCCCATAGAGGTTAATTATGTTCACCATAGCAGAGGAAATCAAGAATGGCAATTGAAAAGGAGAAACTTGCTATGGGGCAGCACAGTTCCTTTTTCAAAATATTTACACAGTTTTTCTTTTAAAGACAGTCTGAATTGTTTAAATGTGTTTTATGTTGAATGTGGAAAAAGGAAAAACCCCTTTTACTAGGTAGTATCAGTGGCACACAGACTGCAATAAAATGTAACCATTCTATTCTTTATCAATAACTAGGAAAAAAAAAAAAACTTTTAAACCCACATCCACAGTCCTGTGTAAGTCCTGTGTGAGCTTTAAGTTGCTGGAGGGCTATGAACTTTCTATGTGATGGTGCTGAGTGACCCAGCAATGTCCAAGCAGTGAGTAGAGGTATATTTGGTGGTACTGGGGATATCCGCTGCCTTTTGGTGAGGGAGTGAAGGATGGGTGACTATACAGTGGGGAGGTATAAAGTGTTTTAAAATAAATGTGCGAAACGTATTTTTCTTTAAAGCAAAGTTTTCTAAGCACTGACTTTACCACTTCCTTTCTATCTCCAGGGCATGCTGTAGCTGAAGAGGAGGCCAGGAAGGCTCATCACCTCTGGTTATCCATTGAAGCTTTAAAATTCACCCTGAGAACAGCCTCTGGCGACAGTCCCACCGAGCCGCTGGAGAGTGCAGTGCAGGGGATCAGAGCCAGCTGCTCCAATAATGAATTCACTGAAGCCCTGACCTCTGCGCTGCCTCAGGAATCCCTCCAACGTGGTGTGTTCAGCGAGGAGGCCCTCCGAGCACGTTTCTATACCGTCCGTAACCTAGCCCGCCGGGTAGCCCTTATTGATGAAACCAGAAACAGTCTGTACCAGTACTTCCTCTCCTACCTGCAGTCCCTTCTCGTATTTGAACCTAAGCAGCTGAAACCCCCCAGTGAGCTGACCACCGAGGATCTGGACACATTCAAACTCCTCTCTTACGCCTCCTACTGCGTTGAACACGGCGATTTGGAGCTGGCTGCTAAATTTGTCAATCAGCTAAAAGGAGAGTCTAGAAGGGTGGCAAATGGCTGGCTAAACGAGGCCCGTCTGACCCTGGAAACCAAACAGGTCATCAGTATCCTGTCTGCCTATGCCAGCGCAGTCGGCTTGGGCACAACACAAGTACAATGATGTAAAGAGAAGATTAATTTAAATCAGATTTGTTGCGGTGTTGAATCTGAATACCCTTTTGTCACATTGGAATACTTACATTTACAGGGCACCCGATGCCAAGATGCAGCTAAGTCAATCGTGTTGCATACAGTGACCAGCAAGTAGCTTAATTTAACGAGTCAGCTTTATAAATTACATATTAATAATAATGGAAGTGCAAAAGATTTTGGCAGGCTGACCCTTTAAGTTGCCTTCTACTAGTCACTGAATAAATATGGTTTTCTAATCATCCAAGTCCCCTAATAGATCTCAGTGGCAGTGCCAAGCAATGAGGTTATCTTTGTCCCACCTGCTCTGGCCATGGCATTGAAAACTTTGCAAGCTGCATGCAAGTCTGTCATTGTGGTATGGGCTGTCTCCTAGAAAAGAGCTTAAACAAAGCATTTATTGGTCAATGTCTATAGCTCAAAGTGTTCATTACCTTCCAGAGCACAAATAGTCTCACCACTGTCCTCAACAACTTGGTCAGTGGTTATAAGATATAAAAAAATGTATGCATGCTGTAAACTAGGCTTCTCCACCTCTAGGCACATTTTCCCCCCTCCATTTTGCAAGAAAATTAGCAAAATTAGGAATATTTAAATTGTGAACACAACCTGGTTTTCAGCCATGTGTGTATTCCTGAATACTGGTCCTGACACACAAGGCACTTAGTTTCTAGGGAAGAGATGGCATCCTCATCAGCACTTGCTGGGCCTATCGGTGATTGCCCTTTGTGTGACATAAACATTCACAATGGGTGCATTCATGAGAGGTCCAGTTTATGTTCTGATTATTTTGGTGTTCTGTAAATGATAATATTCACCCCTCTCACTCCAGATGAGGACTTTTCCTGCACCATGTCTGCACCTTCCAGCGACGTGCTCTCTGCCCTGCAATTTTAAGTCTTCAGGTTTTACTGATCTAACCAAAACATCATTTATCCTTTTCAATTATTCTGCCAGTTGGACATACAAATAAAACAATCACACTTAACTTGCTGTCTTTCCTTTGCATTGTCTATATATAGAATTAGTGTGTGTGTGTATATATATAAATCTATTGGTAAGTTAAAACCATTTTTTCTTTTAAAGCTGCACCCCAGCCTTCCCTTCAGTTTTAATACAGTTGTACAGGTTTCTCTCCGGCACTGAAATGCCCTATGGTAGCCCTACACTGCTATTATCAATCAATATTACAGTCCACATATCAATAGATCAGTAATTATCCATTATCCATTTGTTCAGTTATTGACCAGTATTGAAGAAAACTTTTTTTAAATGGTCTGCAAAGAAACTTGACCAAATGATCAATGTAAAGCATTTTTAGGATTCAGTAGTTTTCATCTAATCAAATAAAAATATTGCATAGTAAATAGCTACAACAACAATTCAGAAAGAGGCCTGAAGGCCTTGGAGGGCATTGGGATGAATTGTATCAGTTTTGGGTGAACATTGTGTTTTATAGGTAAAATCCACTAAATCAAAGTTCTTCCTGAGGTAGCCTGGGGTTCTTTGATCAATTTGTACTACTACACAAGTTACCACTGACAACAATGATCTTTTTGGATACCTGTAAGGTTGACATTCTTCTTACTGTCACACTAATGCACAGTGCATTAGTGTGACAGTAAGAAGAATGTCAACCTTATGGGTTACCTGAAAGTTACAGTGATGGTGAACCATTTAGAGACCAAGTCCCCAAACAGCAACCCAAAACCCATATGTTTATTGCAAAGTGCCAACACAGCAATTTTAACTGAATACTGAGGTTTTAGTTTAGAAAAAAACAACTCATACGTTAACTTGCTTTGTCTCAAAAGAAAAAAATACCAGCCTTCAATGATACAAACAACTTTTTATTAAAAGATAAATGTTTGCATTTGGAGTGCTTTTTTTTTTTTTATATTTATTTTTTATTAGCAACCAATAAAAACAGACAATTACAGAACTCAAACCAGTGTATACAGATGGCAAAAGCAAATAAAAGCGTGAAAAGGCATACAATTTTACAGAAATAGTCATATCCAGTAACTCGAGAGAACATATTGCATGCCACGTAATGATAGCATTTGGAGTGCTTTTTAACAAATAATGTGATTTCTGCCTTTTGTATGCATGCTGATAATTTGTCTAAGCTCGGTTTATACTGGTGTAAGATTTGATATAATTCAAAGCTCAAACAGCTGCTCATAAGCATAAAATGATCCAAAGTACGGAAAGCAATCCCAAGTGCTTTCATTGACTTAAAATTATTTGGCAGAAAAATCCACACTTTAAGGATTTCATTTTCAGAACTAACTGTGCTGTCTTATTTTGTCATCCCTTATATCTTCTCTAGTGTTTCATGCAGGTCAGAGATTTTTTTTTCTTAGATAGAGCTTCCAATAGCTCCATTTATAGATTTCCTAAATCTTACCAGTGTAAGCAGGAAAGTTCAAGTTCTTCAAATTTGGCTT
>NC_092860.1:143331005-143334521 GCF_032062135.1 Pyxicephalus adspersus
CTGCATTTGGCACCCATTTCACAGACACTGCACAAAGAGGGGAGGTTGGACCTTTCCTATCTGCTAGTCCTAGGGAAAGCTGCAATATGGAGCTAACCACCATTGTGCACCCAATGAGAGCTAAAAAAATCCTGCTTTTCTGCAGAATACACACACAGTTATCTGTATCCAGGTGTGACTGACACCAAAAATTACCTTTACATCCTAATTCTTCTTTACAATGAGTTCAGCAATGGCAGCTTACATCATCTCCCGGTTGTAGGCCTAAACTTGAGCGGTCAAGAATTCCCTATCTCAGTGTGAATGGGTAGAATTATGAAATATATCTGGATTTTCCCTCTGCCTATGGAATAGGGAAATTAAACAACATGGACCAGGATAGTTTATTAAAATTTTAACATTTATTGAACAGTTCCAAACTGACAATGTTTTCACCATGTTTTAACATGCTCACCATGCAGTGCTGTCTCACAGCGGGCTCCCTTTTGTCAGGGTCCCATTTGATAGAATGACAGTATCTGAAATGCTGGTGTTTGCAGCCCCAACTCAGTTTTTTCCTAGGGCCACATTCGGCTAAGCCTGTCCCTGCAGTTAATAAACATTTTAATAGATCTAAGGAAAAAACATTGAAAATATTTTAACACCTGGAAGCAATGCAAGCTCATTGCATTGTCTTTCAGGCTGCAAAGAATAAAAATGAAATAGAGCAATATGTATGGCAGCTAGTTTTGCAGCAGAACTCAGCAATCTTTTCCCATCCTGGATGCTTTTCTTTCTCTCCTCCACTCCAGCAACTGCGAGAGTCATAAGGAAGCTAACGAGAGCCACATAAAATGACTGGCTGGCCTTGTGTTTGACACCTATGGGTCAGAGTGTTTCTGGGCTCCGAGCTCAATATGCACACTGGAAATACAAGCATCATTTCTCCACCCAAAATAAAATTATTTTTTGCCCTTAATATTTAATATGTAAGGAGAGTATGAGACATTTTTTTTTTCTCTATCTCCATATATTGTTTTTAGAAACGAATATTGGTAGCCACCCCTTTGAATATGCTATAGCACAGCAGTCGCCAACTGGGGTCAGGAGCAGGACCCCGGGGTCAGGAGCAGGACCCCAGGCTCAGGGCAGTGGGCGGGTTGTGTCTCTGGACAGGCTCAGACCTGCGATGGGAGAGAAAGCAGCTTCTGGCATCATGATGCCACTCAGTTTCATCATGATGCCACTCAGAAGTTTCTTCCCCTTTTGAGTGACACATGGCTCCCCACGCATGCAGTCTAAGCCTGCAATGGGAGAGTGGGCGAGTTCTGACATCATGACGTCAGTAAAGGGGAAGTTTTGTGCATGCGCGGTCCGGAGCCAGTAAATTTAGTGCTCCGCCGGTCCGAAAAGGTTGGCGACCACTGTTATCGCATGTAAAAAGAAATTATTATGTGTTCATGGAAATTCTTCATACATAATTACATACAGTCAATAGATGCATCCAAGACCCAATGTCATGGGATTGGGATGTCAGTACTATACATAAAATAACTACACAGGGTATTCAGGAAACTATCTCACAAAAAAGGCAAGAAAGTTTTCTTTCATAATTTATTATATGCACAAGGTGAATACAAAAAAATGGTACATTTCCATTAAGGCTTTGCAGTCTTCTACTGATATTTAATGTCATTGCAAGCAAAGTAGATGTAAACATTGGTGTTCTCTGGTCATCTCACTCCTGGTCACTGTCGCTGCTGCTGCTGCTACTACTGCTCTGGGTCAGGTCTTCTAGAGTTAGCCTGAAATAAGAAAAAAAACCTTTTGTACACATGATCCATGTCACCTCGACTGTTCACATTCGGATTCTCATTGGCTAAGGCAGCCTTTCCCAACCTTTTTACCATAGGGGAAACCATAGGGAACATACCCCCCCCCCAGCACAATGGTAATGAAATGTGCTGGGGAATAAAGTTCTGTTTCCGGTTTTATTTATATACCCCCCATATCCAGTTCTTACCTTTGCTCTTCAGTGAGAGTTAACTCATCCAGCACGATCTGGGCCAGCTTGGCTGTGTTTGGCAAGCTGTAGTTGACGGCCAGCTGTACGAGGTTAATGGCCATACTGGTGTTCTTTGATGTTGTAGCACAACCCAAGCACTCCTCAACGACATGTGGCCTGTAAAAAGCACAGGTTCCTGGTTACTAAAAACCTGTCCAGCAAAGTATTCCATCATTCAACAATTCGCCATTTACATGCTAAGTCAATGGCTTTGGTGTCTGGTGGTTAGATACCAGAGCTGGATCAGAGCTCGCCCATAAAAAGAGTTATCTTTCCAGAGACTTGAACAAGGTAGCCCTCATCTGCAACCTCCCTCACACTTCAACAATAAACATTGTATCTTAAGAAAGCAGACTCACCCAGGAACCAAATTTTGGGACTTGAAGGATGCCAATGTCTTCCTGCAATGAAAAGTACAAAGAATAATGAAAAAAAAAGTCCCCATGCATTCAACAGCAAGATGAATGGACGAACTGTACATATAGCGCCGTTTTGTTCTATAAAGAGGGGAAGGGGGGAGAAAGAGCAAGCAGCACCCACTGCGCTCTCCTTCCTTCACTTCTATTGCAGTCATTTGTAACTCCGTAGACATGTCAGGTTCCTGCCATTTGTATTGGGCGAAAGTCATCCGATTTGTGTACATGGCCTTGGACTCCTAGATATAAAAATTCGATTGGAGGGCCGATTTGCACACATAGTGTAAACCCAAGAACAAAATAAGTAATATATTGCAGTTTACCACTCGTCATACCTAATGTCTGCACTGGGTTTCTTTGTACAGGCTAAGTACAGAAAATACCTAATGATAAAGTCTTTTATTTTTATAATTTATTGTGCACTAAACTTTATTAACTTTCAAATGTATCCCAATCAGGATAGCAGCTCAGGGTTACAATGCTGCTCCACCATAGATACAGTGCATGTAAATGTTATCACTCTGGGTTAGTAGGTGAACAACTTGGCAGGATTGTGTGAAAATAAAGGTGAAAAACAAATATACATTTTTTGTTCTCACATTTAGAAAACACTTATCAGCCTTTTAAAACTTCCTTTGAACAAAAATTCCACATCATACAGTTGTAAATAATATGAATCAATGACAGAGCATTCTCACCAAACTTCCTCCATTCTCCCGCCTCTACACAACAAGATGGTGATATCCCCCAGGATGGTGGCAGACATCTGCTGTGATGTGCGGGTATTGCTTTCCAAGATGGTCTTCATGGTTGTGGCGATTTCAGCAAACTCAGCCTGGAGCTAGAAACAAAAGAAACCTTTCGTAAAGGGACTGCAACTTGGCCCCTAAAGTGACCCTGTCAGGGGTGAACAATATGTACAATGGAGGTGTGAAGAAATCTGCATTATATCGGCCTGTCCTGGAGCCCATTTGCTGAATGTGAGCTAAGCTAGAGAGTATTCTAATTATTGTGCCCTGCACTCTGGTCACACTGGTTCCTCCTGCTGCCTCCTAG
>NC_092860.1:143335051-143355666 GCF_032062135.1 Pyxicephalus adspersus
TCTTGGATCAAATTATCCTTGTTTGTATGACCAATCAAGTAGACATCTAGAAAGCAATAAATTCATGGATCATATGTATTGTCTCTTCATCAAGCTGGAGACATTTCCATTATATACACTGGGGCCCTCATGGCCCTCTAAGCAATGTTGCCTGTTCTATTAAGTAGCTGACATGAATGAACAGAGAACACTATAAAGGGTCACTGACAGCTCAGAGTCTGCTGGGAATGGTGATAAAAGTGAGTTTTTTGAAGGGTATGAACATGCTTAAAATATTGCAGCGATATAGCGTTTCCAAAAAAAAAAAAAAAAAATATTGACTACTCTTGCTTGTGATTGGACCGTGGAGATCTTTGAATCCATTAATCCATTAAAGTTCCTCAGTTTCCCTCCAGGTCCTTATGAAGGAAGGACTGTCTATGCAGTGTTTCTTGCTCCTTGCTATCAGCAAATGTGCCCAATACAAAATATAATGTTGCTGATGCTTGGTTAAAAAGGTCTCAGTATTGCATTATAGTGGGGCAGTGACATGCTCACTCTACCTAAATATTTTGCAACTAGTGTGAAAAAAGCAGGAGAGACAGGGAAGCAATGAAAAGTTGGGAATAACTTGCTCTGGAGCTTGTTTTTAAAGAGATTCTGTTAATTTCCCCATGAATGTACAAGGTGGCAACACTGAAACATATTCAATTAGCTTTGTAGTAGTACATATAGTGTGTAAAGAAATTTTTTTTTTATAACCAACTATGCATAGATACATAAAAAGAAATGCAACTGCTAAGCAATTTTCCCCTTCAAAGGATAAACAACTGAACCTCCATGTCTTCATATACCGCATGTAGCTGATTATCTACCATTGGAATTGGGATCCTCCCAATATCTCCTGTACTCCATGGATCCTTTGTTGTAAGTCTCCTATCCACTTGTGGTGGTGCTTTATGCGATACAGCAGCCTTATTTGACCTTTTCTGGATACAAGTATAATTTGAAAACCCTTTGTTATTCCTGATGAAGCAGTCTTAGTCCAGCGAAACGCGTCAAATGACAATACCTACCTCCAAAAGAAAAGTGTTTCCATGGTGATATTCCTAAGGGGGATGTAAGCTGTATAACAATCATTTAGGGTCAAATGAACTTACATTGTATCATCACTTTGCTTGGAGGATACATGTTTTTAATGTGATGTATGTTTTTACTTTTTGAGATAAAATACATTTCGTATTTATGTATACTCCTTTTGTCTTGCCTGAAAAAATCCCGCCTCTTTTGAGCTTTCTGGTTCTTCACTTTGCTATATAGTACATAGGGATGTGGCTTTAATGTTTTCATATTCAATGTGGGGGGCTTGCTGTTTGTTGGTGTTATGTGTGTACATTTCAGCTATGTCAAGTAGAAGGCAGCAGTGTAACAACATCAGAAATATTGCACATTTGGGTTACCTTTCCAGATCTGAGGTATGAGCTCCATGCGGTTCTCCATCTCTATCACTTGCAGCAGATCCACAAGGCTTTTTACATGTGGAAAATACCTCTGTAGGAAAAGACAAAAGTAAGTATTGTGAATTTTTAAGGTCATCCTAACTTCACCTTTTAAACCCCCCTATAGGCACATTTTTTATATAATTTATTCTATGGCTTTATTATAACTTAAAAGGTCAGCATTTGATTTTTTATTATTGAGAAGCTATATTGAAGCAATAATACCATTGTTTCATGTAAACATTCATTGACAATGACAATACTGTACTGAGAATGTCCAATTTACACAAAAGAAAGATCTGCTATGTGATATAAAGCCCCAGCCTGATGGTAAATTCAGCCAGGAGGTGTATAACATGCCAAGTCGTCACATATATTTTGTTTTTAATGTAGGACACACAAGGCCTACAACTTGTCAAATTACCCTTGACCATCCCCAGGACTTACAGAAGGTATGTTCTCTCTGTACCACTTCAGGACCACATCTAAGTTTTCCAGCATGCAGATGAGAGAAAAGAATTTGCTACTGCAAACAGAAAAGAATAAAAGAGATTAGTACCAGTGATTGCTTGTACAGCCCGGATTTCGGTTATTCTTTCCAGCTGAGAAACCTTGTGTCTCAAGGCCCCAGCAGCCTCTATAAGTTATGGCTCCCAAACATTGTCTATTTATTCATGTTGAATACATTTGAAGCCAGATTTCATGCTACCCTAGGCATCCGTGAATGAGACCGACTTCTCTATAAGTAAACAGCCCCAATTCTCTTAGACTTTCTAAATTTATTAAGGACTAATTCCAGAATTCCCTACTGCAGACACCATAGGGACTGCTTTGTATACAGGTTTAAATTTCAAAGACCACCAAATAACAAAAGAAAAGATGGGTTTGGGGGGGTTTCTTTATAACAAATGATATACCAAGCTACCTGCCTATTACAAAAACGATGGTGGGAAGACAGGCAGAAGATAGAAATGTGATAAATGTATATTTGACAGGAATATGAAACTCACTAGTAGTAGGTCTGCAAGGTGCGGCTTCCAAGCAGTTTCCAGTTGTCAGCAACGTTTTTCAGGGCATCCAATTTATAAGCCAATTCCAGATCCTTAGTTTCCAGACACTGAAGAAGGAAAAATTGAGATTCAGATTCTCTTCCTGAGGTCAAAAATTTTCACCTGCCAGTTTTCACCTTTTCAACTGGAGTTTCAGTAAACAACCACAAATGGTTATAAAAGAGGCTCATAAATGTTGGTATTTTATTTTCAAGGCTGGTGTCTCTGTCCCACTCTCTCTCCTTTGCATGTATTGGTATAAATAGACATCTACACTAAGAGCAGAGTACTATTTGTACATAATTAGGACTAGGAAAACTGACCCCTCATTCATGGATTATTCACTAAGTGGCCTTACAGAATGGCTTTGGGTTAATTTAGCAGTGGCACTACTATGCTGCGCACAGTTTTTCTGGCTGGAGATGAAACTGTACCTGGGGATCTGCTAACAAGCATTGCTTTGTCTCATCCATTCAGTGTATCTGTGCTTTTTAAACTTCTCCTGCCTCTCTTCTTCCATCAAGCTTCAGACTATCAATCATTGGAGGGGAAATCTGATATGAGGAAGCAAAGTCCTGCCTCTAGTAAGATGGCCACCTGCACACAGAGGTACAGTGAAGAACAATAAATGGTAAGCTAGCAATGAGGAAGAGATCAACTAAATGGTAAACACAGGCACAACTGGTGACTAGACCTTGTCCTAGCCTCTTTTATTTATTTTTTTTCCTCGTCATAGCTTTCAAATTTCAGGTACTCTAACAGAAAGTTAGCCATTATGTGTTCACAGTTATACTTACCACTCTTATTGCCTCTGCAAAGAATTTCACTGAAACACAAAAATTAAAAGTTAGTTAAAAAAATATTTATTTTGGCCATCAGCCAGATATCAAAAAGCTTATATGTTCCCCAAATGTTTGACGTTACAAGTGGCTATCAATATTATAGGGTTGCTTTACCTTGGAAAAATAGAGCTCAATTCACAATTTTACGTTTTAAAATTCACTTTTTTGGAAAAATAATTTCTCCATTTCAAAGGTCTACCAACAGTGTCCAGTTATGCAAGCAGTAATGTGGAAATGTAAAGAATGGCCTCGTTGGAAATAAACAGAGAGAATTGGGTAAGTGATTACCTGAGGACTGATTCAGAAGAGTAAAAATGGGTTTTAAAGCAACCACATCAAGGGACTGGTAAGCTGTAATAAATTATTATCTGTATCTATTTTAGTCTTTTTTTTTTTTAATACACTTTAAATTCTCCACATAGTTACCATCATCTGGATCCTGGGCTGTGAAGCTCTTTCCTTGAATAACATGAAGAATTTGTTCAAGAACTTCAGCTTGGTTCGATGAATAGCCTGAGAAAGATTCTACATTTATTTACAGCATTACAGCAATTATTTTAAGTACTCATTCATCTTAAGAGCAAACTTCCCAATCAGAATATTTATACACACACAATTTGTATGTGTGTGAATATTATATATAAGCAGCAAGAACATATAAAGAAAAAAAGGCAAGACAATAATCATAATCAATAATCTTTGGTGTTCTCCTTAAACTTTTTTAAACTGGGTGGGTGGGCCAAGTGGGCAGGACAACACAAATTGACAAACTGAGTTTTCCAAGATTTTGTTGCCATAGGCTTCCAGTAAACCCTAAAATTCTGTTTTTTTACCACTGTTTTTGTATCATGTCCACTTGACCAGTGCCCCAAACAAAAACAGCTGGGTGGATACTGAAAAGTGCGCCCAGCTAAGAGGGGCTGGGGAGGACACAGACTGTTTTATTTTGTTATATTATGTAATGACAACGTTCCTGTAATATACACAAGATCCATAACAGAAATGTAAAAAAGAATTTGGTCAGTTAGCAGTGTACAGGTGGTTAAAAAAGATCAGAAGTCACATTGTTTTCTTTTCTATTGATGTTACACTATTGCAAGATTAATGATGTTGCTATATTACTAACACATTTGGTTTTTAGGACAGAAGAAAACAATGCAAGTACTCACCTGGTTTATAAAATAATGCTAGCAAATGGTTGAATGTTGCAAGACTTGGCTCTAGAAAAGAAAATGTGATATCAGAAGTCACATCCACTCAAAAATTCATCTATAGATGGGCTGAAAAACAAAAAAATCTCTACTAATTATTTTGTGGTCTGCTAAGGATGAGAATAAGCAGATAAACTCAGCCCACTTGAACATGGAGCTGACTGGAGTTTAACCCATCAGAATTGTAAAATAAGCACTCACTTAATCATGTGCTAAACCTACATTTCTCAGACTGCAGAGGTAGACAAATGTGGTTCCTAAATAGGCAATTTAGATCTCTGGTTCAGATATTTTAACCTATGTACCCTCTCTGCATTCAGATTCCTCATTAAACAGCATCATCAATTCTCCAACAAGTAGAAAAAAAAAGGAACTAGCAGAATATTCAAACCGGTTACCTGTAATTCAACTTTAAAATGCACTTCAACCAAAACTATTTTATTTTTTTATTCCTGTCCTGCAGACATAGGTAGTACAGAAAGGGAGGGGATCTTTCCAAAGACAAAAATAAAAATGCATTTTTAAAGAAGCACTGGAACCCTTGTGAGATTTGTATTTCTGTCTGTGTCCCTTTTGAATATTTTTTCCCCTACTTCCTATCTGATGGAATCATTGATAATAGGGCAGGAAGTAAGGAGAAAACTCTTTAACAGACTCTCAGGATAAAAGTAAAAACCTGACAGATTCTGAACCTATTACACGTTATCCAAATAATTTTTTGCTAATATGTTACCTAAATTTAATTTTTTTTTTTTTTAATTTTTAAACTGTTTGCATGAAAAAAGTGCTAATGATGCAGAATTTTAAAAACATGTCAGTCTGAAGCGTATATCTTTTACAATGCACTGACTAGCTGCAGTGTTGAGAAGACATGCAGCAATGAATGCAGGCCCCAGCAGATTATGTATTGAAATTGTCAGTACGATTTCCCTTTAGTAAAACATGGTCTCACCTATATTCAGGGCTTTCATCTCATTGAGTGTTTGCAGTGCAATTCCTTTTAGGCCAGTCTTTCTTAAGCTGCTCAGGATGGCATTGAAGGTAAGCAAGTTTGGCTTAACCTTTTGGTGAATCATTTGATTGAGCAGGTCCTACAGAAAAAAAAAATAGTATGACTGAATGCTGTTCGCAGGGAACGAAAAACTCTGCTCCTTGTATTGTCCTTGTATTAACTTGCCACAGTCATACATTATAGATTAATTCCAGGTACAATATAAGGGCCTTTGGTGAACTACTACTACTCTCCAGTAAGAACCCAAACTCAGCAACCCCCTTTCACACATACATACCTCTTTTCCATATTATATATAATATATACAAACACCTCTTCTTCAGTCTTTAAAGATGCAGAGACCAACCTGATAACCTACCTGCAGGAGTTACTTACTAAAGTTACCTACTAAAGTTCCACTGTTAAAAATCCATGCCCCTGCATTAATCCCGTTTACCTGCCTAATCGCTCCGGGTAGCTGCAAAAAGCTGAGCTGTGCATATGCAGTTGCAGCTTTGGTTGGCAAAATAGCCGGCAATCCTGGCTTACTCCCAGCAACTCTTGGCATTCTTACCCCTTAATTTTTTTTTTGTCAGGCTTTCTGCATAGGGTTGTTAGCAAAGAAAGTGTTCCACCATTACCCGGGCCGACTACCCTTCATAACCGCTACAAATCTACCAATACAATAAGACCAGGATTACTAGCAAGACACAAGGCGACTTACCACAATCAAAGCCCACTTCTCTTTGCTCTCACTTTTCACCCTTGGAGCTGCTGTGATGAGAGCATTGAAAGTGTATACGTCTCCTGTGAAGAGAAAACGATCATCGTCTATACAAATGTTTCCAATACAACAACAAGGATCTCACTTATTATGTCTAAAGGAAAAATACAGCCAACATGAAAGTTGGTCACATTTAAATATTAGTGTAAAGATTTCAGCAGTTTAGGGTAACAATTTAATATGCATGGGCAACACAACGGCTCAGTGGTTAGCACTTTGGCCTTTGCAGTGCTAGGTTCCAGGTTTGAATCTTGTCCAGGACACTGTCTGCATGGAGTTTGCAGGTTCTCCCTGTGTCTGCGTGGGTTTCTTCCGGGTATTCTGGTTTCCTCCCACATTCCAAAAACATGCAGTTAGGTCAATTTTAGGGGAGAAGCCAATTAACCTTAGACTGTGGTAATGACATGACTATGGTAGGGACATTAGATTGGGAGACCCTTTGAGGGACAGTTAGTGACAAGACTATGGACTTTATACAGCGCTGTGTAATGTAATATTGGTGGTAATGGTAATGTGAGTGCTATATAAATACAGTGTAGTAATATTAATAATTTTATTGTCTGGAAGGCAACCACAGAACTGGACAACTGCTACTATAGTGCTTTTCAGAGTTTACTGATGAATGTAGAAAGACAAAATATGTCAATTTGTACTTTATCCTTTAAAATCGCTTTTACAGTGTCTTTCAAAATCTTAAAAAGTGCCAAGCTTGTAGGAGTAAAGCAAACACCCTACCAATATTGGTATTGTATTGTAAGCTAATATAAATGTAATTGAAAAAAACTCGAATATATCGACTGAGCCATGTAAGAATCAAGTCCTGGACCTTCTAGTATTGTATGTGACAAAATCAAAGGTTTTTAGGCTGGACAAAAAAGCAACATCACTCTGAGCACTTTGGCCTTCAAGCTACTTTTTTCAGATTCATGTTGTCCAATGCATAACAAGCATTACTGTCCAGTCTCCGCTCACCAGAAGTGTTTAACTTTAATATATCTGCCTGGACTGGACTGTCTGCGTGAATCTACCTTAAAGCTTTATATTTATAAACAATATTTCTAAGAACAAAGATACGCAATGGCTGCTAATTATATATTTGTGTGTTCCCTAAATGCTGTTCAAACTCACCAGTTAGCCTGTTATTGAGAAGGTCTGTGTACATGTCAAACGCCTTGGTAGCAGCTCCATGCTGAAAAGATGACAATACAGTGATCATACTTGTATATACTGTATTTGCATACTCAAGATTAAAAAACAAAGATTGTAGGCAAGCAATCAAAACTTAACTAATCAAAGCAATCAAACTAAATTTTAAATGATTAGTTCTAATATCCCTCTAATATGGATATCTCATTCTGGCCATCAGCTAGTGCTGTAATAAATAGGCGATACCTTCACCATTCCACGAATCATGGTTCGATAAGAATGTTCATCTTTTTCTGGCATTAGATTGAAGATTCTCTCAGCATTGTTGTTATCTCTGAAACAAAAATAAGAAAGAAAAAAATACAGGATACACAAACACACAGGAGTTTCAAGCAGTCATAAAAAAGACCATCGCTTAGTGTACAGCAGCACTCCACCACTATTTTATAATATAAAAAGATTTACAATGATCTAAAACTATGAAGGAGGTACTACAAGAAAGCTGTAAAAAAAATGTAAGAATGAGAAACCATTTATCAGAGTCTGCGTTTTCATTTCTACACATACTGTTCAAAGGTGCTCCACAAGGATTTTTGCCAGTATTTTGAAAAGAAGCCTGCATTCTATACATTGTTTGCCATCAATCATTGACAATACTAGATAGTTTAGTGTTGATCCCAACTAAAAATGGCTGATCTCCAAAATCGCCATTTCAAGCAGTTATGCACTCATTAAAAATTATTTAATACAACAAGTGTAAGTACCGAAGTTTGACTTGGTATCAGCCATTTGCACATGGAGTACAGCTCATGCTAGGAATATGATGTGGAGTACCAAGTAACAATCGGGCTCTGCTGCACACAAGAAACGGACAGAAAGAGAAAGTGAGGTAAGCAGAATGGCGACCAGAGGGCCGTTTTTCCTTCTTTCTCCTTCACTTTCCCCAACACAGGCTGGGGGTTTGTCAAGTGACTATGGTGTTAGGTTAATTGCAGCAGAAAAAAGGCAGGCACCAGGATGACCGTGTGGCACAGGTGAGTAAATCTCACGACTTGGCTTGAAAAAAAAATTAAATTATTTGTCTGACAAAAATAAAAAAAAATCAAATATTTCATATATGTATAAAGCTAGATATACACATTTCTGCTGCTTTTATCACATGCTAATTGCAGCTGATGTGAGTTTATTTTTCATGCACTGGGTTGATGTGCAATTTTTAATGCACTACATTGTGTTTTTTTGGATTTACAGCTGGAGCTAAAACACAATATTTATTTTTGCTTTCCCTATCACACAAGTTTTTTTATTTTCCAACTATTGTTTTATAACGGAATACAACTTCTCCATAAACAGTGTGTTACCTCCAACGCTTCACTTCTGGCAAATTCTGCAAATCTGGAGTCTTCCGATTTATTTCCTGAAATATAAATGTATGCATTTAAGGATTATTAGTAATCAATGCAGAGAATAAAGACAGATCTGATTACAGTTTCTGGGTACATTCTATTTTTAGTAAACTTTATGGGCGTGTAAAGTTTAGAACCGCTTTCAGGTGTTTATGGAGCTTTCCATTTATTTCCTTCCGTACTTTATGCAGGTACAGGGGACAAATAAATGCAACTTTGTATTCAATAAAACATTGTAAAAGTATTTTTAACCTCCCTAGAGGTAACCCCGAGAGTGACTCGGGGTAGAAAAAAGTTGCTACAAGTGGTAACCCCGAGCCACTCTCGGGGTTGAAACACCTAGGGAAGGTTAGTAAATAGAGCGCTTACCTGATCCGCCGGGGTTCTGCGCCGCCCAGCGCCGCGATCTCTGTCTTCTATCTTCTTTCTTCTTCCTGCTTCTGCTCAGATGAGTCACCGGGGGAGTTCCCGGTGACGTTGGTGCGTGTGTACGTCCCAGCCGGGCGGGGCGGGAAATTCAAAATCCATTGTATTGCATTCAATACAAAATAACTGTATTGAATGCAATACATTGGATTTTTATGTGTAAAAGCAGTACATTGTTTTAAAGAACATTTATTTTACAGTATAATATAATAGTATAAGTATAATATGTATTTTTTTTTTTTTTAATATAAAGATTTTTTAATTTATTCAATTTATTTATTTTAAATGATTTTGTGTTTCAAACTTTATTATACTCATACTATTATATTATACTGTAAAATAAATTTTCATGAAAAACAATGTACCGATTTTAGACATATAAAACCGGAGAGAAATGAACTGCTAGGGAGGTTAAAATGCAAGATATGTAACAATCTGACTTAGTATCAGCAGATTAGCAGCAATATAAGAATCATACTGAATAAAGAATATTAATAATAATAAACAGTATTTATATAGCGAGTGATAGAGAGTGACAGAGCTCATCAGTATGCTGCCTCTCTATTCATTGTTCACCCATATGCTGGGGAGGGGAGATTACCTGTTTACCTGTGTGGCATCGCTGTGAAAAATCACAGGACTGAAGGGATAGAAATCAAAATTCTTTTTTAGGCAAACTGCTTACATACATACAGTGTTTACATGCCTACAGTATATACAGTGAGTTTATAGACACATGAAAGAAAGGGGAAGGAATAAAGGGATTAATTTTAATTGTGTATTCAGCCATTTGCTCATAGTTCAGTTTAAACTGGTCAGATGTTCAAAGAAGTATACACAGGGCAAATTGACAAATGGCAACAGCAAGGCAAATATTAAAAATACCAGCCTGCACAAACAGTTCAAGGTGACTTGTACCTAAATAAAATGTTTTACATTTCTGCTTTATCCCCATTTGAAAAATTGTCCAAAATAACAATGACTCACATTTTCGCTCTCTTGTTCCTGATTTGTCTGGCTCTCTGTTGCAGGTTCTTTATCACCATAGAAGCACAGAAGATCTAAAAGTCTATTTGTTGTCTGTAGAGATGGTGGAGTTCCTACAAAACAAAAAGAGTAATTTTAGCTTTTCATTCTGTAGTTTAAATATGGCATTCGGGACCTTTAAAAAGTCAATATCTGGTGCAAAAACTGCTGCTGTTGCAAACACCAACCCCATAACGGTCTTGTGGTGCATTGGAGAATGCCAATTAGCAGTCATGGACAAAACAGATTGAAAAAAATCTCAGTGGACAAAGCTCCAACGTTTTCTGGTAGCGACAACACTTATTCACCCCTATACTGCCTATTAAACATTCCAAATGAATGAGGAAGCCCATCAAAGTTTAGCTTGGACATCCACTTTAAACTATAAATGTCAAAGTTACAAAGTGACCCACTACCTTAAAAGATCAACCCCTGGCCCAATCATACTCCCCCTCTGAGCTCCTGTCCTATTAAGAAGTGTATACTCCCTGTTGGAGCTTACAAAGGGGTGAAAACATTGAGCTCTTATGTGATAGTATCTAATTTTAAGACAGCTGCAGCTCCTTTATGACAATAAATTAGTAGCGGGAAGCCTGCACAGCAAACACTGACTATTCAGACAACCAATACAGTTCCATCTACAAATGACAAAAATAGTTCTTATACCTATTTATTGTACTGCACTGTGTGAGTAATTTGTCCTTTACAAATAATAGAAGATAAATTAATGTTTTACTGAATTACATACCTGCTTGAAGAAGTTGATCATACAAGTTCACAGAGTCCTTGAGCTTTCTGAGTTGAATGCGTTCAATCAAGGCTTCCTCACTGATTCCTTCAATCTGTGGCTTGGTATTCTCTGGCATCAGGCACTTGAAATATAAATCTTATCAGAGAAATTCTGCCGGTGGCACAGCTTTAGTTCTATTTCCCATCCCCAAAGTCTAGCTTCAATTCCCATGAATGGTATTTTCCATGTGTGTGTGTATTTTCTTAGGGCTAGTTTACATAGAATGTAGTCCACATGGATGACATGAATGACTGGCGAGGTGCCATTTACTAGGAGATGCCTAGGAATCCCTCTACTGCCTGCTTCAGCTACCCTTAAGTGTTACCACAAGCAAACAGTGCATAATATAATGTATTCCACAGATCTTGAAGTATATCTAAACCCAGTGTTTTTAGATACAATCTCAGAATTTGCAGGTGCCAGGGATAAATTAACTCCAGTGCTCATGTGTATGAGTTATGTCATTTCAGCCTGGCCAACCAAGAAGGCTGAAGCCCTGGGCCTGAAGAAGATAGGTTCTTCTTTTGGGTACTGTAAGCGGTCCTTCTATTGCTCTAATAGTCACAACTAAAAAATTCTATCCCGGATGTGACAATAGACACCAGGAAAAAGAAAGAGGGTAACAGCAACAAATCACGACAGGAGAAAGAAATGTTTCAGTTTTAAATTTTCATTTTAAATTGCCCTAAAGCCAAATGTTTTTATAACCACCATTAGGTAAAGTATGTAATCCGTTGCAACAAAACTTATCTTTTTTCTTATTTGGTATGTTCAAAAAGACTATTAAAACACATTTTTTTTATTTTTGCTTTGCAAAAGTTTCTTGTGCATTCTGCTTGTGCAGCACTAATTATATTTATTGTTTTAGGTTGCTACGTGAACGAAATCACCCCTTATTTCTTGGAGATGAGACTTTAAGGATGAAATAACACACTCCTCTTGAGATAAAGGGCCTGATTTATGAATGCTCTCCAAGGCTGGAGAAGATACACTTTCACCAGTGAAGCTGAGTGATCCAGCAAACCTGGAATGGATTTCTTTAAAGTCATTTGCTATTTGCTAGCAAATGTTTTGAATCCTGGACCAGATCCATACCAAGTTTGCTGGACCATCCAGCTTCACTGATGAAAGTGTATTCTCTCCAGCCTTGGAGAGCTTTCATAAATCAGTCCCATAGTGCAGTAAGAGAGCATTGTCATGCTAGGATAGCAAAAACATTACTGGAAAGATCAGGTGAAAATAAAAAAAAAAAAAAAATCTATGAAATGGTAAGCTGCAATATGTATTATGTTTGCGTTATTGTTTAGAATTTAAAAGCCAAATTCTAGGCAGAAACCAAGGCAGCTACAATATATAAAAATGAAATGCTGATAATATAAGTATCTAAAACAGGTCTTATATCGGCCTTTTGTAATGTACTGTATAGCAGAAAAGAGGACTAGTCCTTGGGGCCAATAAGGCTTTGCTGCAGTAGCTGCAAAAAAGCAGTGGGAATGCCGATAGGATGAGCATACGGAGCTAACAAAAGAATGATCTCATCAGTGTGCTGCTTCTCCATTATTGTCCAACCAGGAAACTGGGGGTGCACCAGGGGTTGCTTTATTAATAAAGAGGTGGTGGACCTGTTTGTGTTATGTTTTACTAACTTGTGAATCAGTGGCTACATAGAATTACACATTCTTCAATGTCAACATTTATGTATTGCATTTAGACATTTGCCTGCAGTTTAGCTCTAATAAAATAAACTGTTTACATACTGGAATGTGAGGCTCAGGTATCATTTTCTCAAACAGGTTGGGATACATGTTGACCACATACTGTGCAGCATTTCTTCCTGACTCCTTAGACTTGGAAAATACAATCTGGTTGGGGAAAAAAATTTTAGACTGAGTCTTGTAAAATATTAAAAAAACAAAAACAAAAAAAAAACACACAAAATGGTATCTAACAAACCTATACTAAAACCCTTGGCTGCAGTTCACTAGAATTATCACGTAGAATTCATTCTAAAACCTGAACCTCTAAGCAATGTTTCTCAACCATGCCTCTTCCAGACATTGAAAGGGGTTCCTTGAGCAATGTGTGTCTTTCAGGTCAGTTTAAGTGACACCAGTGTATTTTTTTTTTGCTATCTGTAAGGGTGACATCCAACAATTTAGGAGGCATTATTCCCACTGACCACCACACTAATGTACTGTGAGCTGTGAATTCATTAGAGCAGGGGTTCCCTGAAGACCTAAAAGTTATTTCACTCCCACATTAAAAATGGTATAAGGAAAGCTACTCTAGGAGGTCATTTATCATAATATCATGGGTATGATCTTGCTCCTGGCACACTTCAAGCACAGCCACTCCCATCTGGTTGCTCATACATGGGGTCAATTTACCCATTCGATCAGACAGTCCATTTTATCAAATTGATCTATTGGTTCTAAATGTAATCAACAAAAAATGATAAAAAAAAAAAAAACTAAATAAATGGAAAGCAGTCAGTGAGAATATAAAATTTCAGTTGACTGTACAAGCTTTAGCGGTCTAATGACAGGACTTCCCTGTATGCTGCAAGAAGAGATTGAGCACATAGAGCCCATATTCCCATATCTATCCAGCTCTTAGCACATTGATTATACTAATAATAATAATCTTTATCATGGAAGTGCTTTATGAAGAGCAATTCTGGGCTCAATCAGTACAGGAACACCTGTGCTAAAAGTTACTCACCAGAGTTCTGCAGGATAAAAGGAATTCATATTCACACACATTTACACTGTCATGATACAAAACATACAGCCATGTATAAAAAACAGAGGGCCAGCAATTAGGTATTGATAATATATATCCATGGCAGAAAAAAGATTTTTTTTTTTTTTTTTTTAACATCATTCCCATGATAACTGAACATAAAGACTTGCAGGCTCTAAGTTACCAGACATGCACTGTAGCTGTGATATTACCTTACACACAGACCTAAGCATTTGTCAGTGCTGAAGGTAAAATAATGGAGGGCAGGCAAAGAAACACAAATAATATTATTAAACAGGATTTATATAGTGCCAACATATTACACAGTGCTGTACATTAAATATTAGGCTTATTTCTCACATAATCGGCAGAGGATTTTGGCGTGAGATAAGGATCATCTTGAAAGATGTAGCTGGATGATGTTGGGTCCTATATAAGAAGCAGAAAGAATGACATTAAAAAACACAAAATAACTAAAACACATAAATAATAAAATTATAAATAATAAAAAGCAAACTTACATGGTTCACTGTGTAGGCTAGTGCCTGCAAAACAGCTGTTTTATCCCTGAAAAGTTAGAGAGAAAAAAAATAAGTGTGTAAAAATACATTGCCACTAAAATCACAACCAAACATTAAAAAAAAAATTTAATAAAGAGCACAAACCAATTGAATATTACTGCTCATGCCAGGCATGCACTATGCCATCTTCTCCTAACGACCGATATTGAGATTGTGATTACAACTGACTTTAAAATGATCCTTCTGATACATTCATTGTAGCATCAGCCTCTGTATTTGCCTCAGATGGGTGGGATAAAGTTGTAGGCGGGTGGCTGCCCCTGTAATAGGACCCAAATTTTCAGTAGCCACCCAAAAACAGCTGGGTGATTACTGAAAAGTGCCGGGTGGTGCACCCGGGGAAAAAGATGGAGGGGAACACTGAGCCTATTTGATATTCAATGGGTTTTAAGGTGGTGAAAGCATGGGCACTGTGAATATTACTCCATAATACACATACATACTCTTTTATTTGGATGTTCTGGGACTGTTTCCTTTCTCAATTTACACGGTAGATCAGTTTTTACTAACCAGGGTTCTTCCAGAGGCTGCTAAGGGTTCCTTAACAATGAGCAATTTGTGGCTCTCAGTTTAGGTGACACCAATGATCTTTTTGGCTATCTGTAAGGGTGACATTGTCCTCATTGACCATCATGCTTATATAGTGTAAGCTGTGAATATAGTAAATATAGAAGGGAATCCCTGAAGAGCGTTATTTCAAGGGTTCACACATGTTAAAAAGGTCAAGAAGGTCATGCAGTAGATTTTGTTTTAAATCATTTAATTGAGATCATTGCAAAGAGCCCTGTGTAATATGTTGCCGCTATATAAATCCTGTTTATTCATATTAATAACAATAATAAAATATTAATAGAGTTGCAAGTACCACGGCCATGAATTGGATTTTTACAGGGAAAAGTACCAATATTTCAATAAGGCATGGCCAGCTTTTGAACACATGTACATTTGTAATGTACGTACTGACAAGTCTGTGGAGGGTGTGTTTGTTTTATCTACGTATCATCATAATTTTACAATATTTATATAGTGCCAACATATAACACAACGCTGTACTTTGAAAGGACAAGTGGTTCCAGGGTCCTTAGCATGTTCTGGTCCGAGTCCTGGAGTCTAGAAGTTTTCTTGTGATTTGGGTGGGTAAAAAATCTTATTCATAGGTTCATATCTTACTTGGTAGCCACATGTTAATATTAATCTCAGCATTGTACAGGTCTTTATAAAGGAGATGAATGATGCTCAGGGCTCTCTCTTCTGTGATAACCTGCTGCTATGTGAAAAGGACGACTCACTAAAAAGGTACAAGTGCCATTTGTTTTTTTGTGACCTATTAGAGAACAGGCTATTATTCCCTGTCTGAGCCTAGTTATTGTTTCGGACAAACATGTTTTGTTTGTTTTATGCTAAAGACTTGATAGGACTGTTCCCTGGTGTTCTTGTCTCATGTATGCTTTTCTGCTGCTGATACTAATTACACCTGGTCCCCTTTACATAACACACACACACACACATATACAACTTGTAGTAACCATACAAGTAATGCTGACAAACAACACTCTCTATATCACTGACCAGGTCTTCTTCTTTGGAATGTCTACTTCTTCTGGAGCTGCCAAAAAGAGCAAAACAAGATTAGAATATACTGGAGCTTTCTTTACTCACAAGGACAAAAATAAAAAAGGAGTGGAAAAAAAACAAACATATTCTGTTTAAGCAACTATATAACAGTCATTGCAATGCTAGTTTTTACTTGTATTCTTTCCCTGTCAGAGCTAATAAGTCAGGCAACCATTCTACCACCAGTTTTTAGTCCCATTACAAGACACACAAAAAGCCATCATATACCAAACACACAAACAGGTAGGTGATGAATGATATTTCATTGAACAGTTTTATGTTCTGTAGCACTCATGTGTGACAGTTATCCCCAAGATAAGAATGGGGTACTTAAAGCATGGCATGCAAACATTTCTGTTTAGAGAAATCCAAGCAAGGAGCACATCCAACTATTCCCGATGCACAGAGACTACACATTATAATATAGAGTCAGATTCTTCAAGCACTTAATTCCTAACTACTACTCCAGCAATGTGATTGGCTCCATTAGGCAAACCAGAGACACACTAGGAAAAAATAAGATTTTTGGCAGCATGAAAAAAAGAGAAAATAGACACATACCTGCAGCTGCTTGGAGGCTACTGCTTCTACATAGAGACCTAAGGACAACAAAGAAAAATAAAATAAAGAAAAAGCTGTTTATTATTCTACCCCTTCACTTGCAACACATTTCTCATAGCCCGATACTAAACACCTGAAACAAAGAATAAAAACAGATGGTAGAAATTGTACCATTTTCTCACAATGGCCCTGATTTATTAAAGCTCTCTAAGGCTGGAGAGGATACATTTACATCAGTGAAGCTGGGCGATCCAGCAAACCTTGAATAGATCTGGTCCAGGATTGAAAACATTTGCTAACAAATAGCAAATAACTTTTAAGAAGTCTATTCCAGGTTTGCTGGATCACCCAGCTTCACTAATGAAAGTGTATCTTCTCCATCCTTAGGGATTTTTATTAAATCAGGCTCAACGATGGAGAAATGTCTATTTACTATACTGGCCGCATAAAATGCCTGTTACATTGGTGGTCAGTGAAATTGCTCCTTTACAATTGTGGTTGGTAGGCAAGTCAATGAGAGAAAGGCTACAATGAGAAAATGATCCTAACGTAGGTAATTCCCCCCTAACAAATAGCTAAACAAATCAGGGTATTCATTGCAGTGGATACTTCTAATAGAGCTGGAAACTGGTCACTGAGCAAGGAACTCTTAGCATCCTCTAAAGGAACCCAACAGTTCTACGGGACCTTTGCAGAAGAAGGTTTCTTCAAAGTGAACCCCATACAAAGTCTTAAAACTCAGGGAACAGTATACAAATCCAACCATTGCAACCCTTCATGTATGTAGCAAGTTCTTTCATTGGATATTTTGGTCAAATATTCAAATATGGACATCCACTACCTAGTTTTTGAAGGCTACCTAATGAAGAGCCCATTATAATAGAAGCTGGGTGGCTCAGTGGTTAGGTTCGCCCAGGGCACGATCTGCATGGAGTTTGCAGGTTTCCCCCCGTGTGTGTGTGGGGGTTTCCTCCGGGTACTCAGATTTCCTCCCACATTCCAAAAGCATGCACTTAGGTTAAAATTTCCCTTGGACTGTATTAAAGACATTTGAATATAATAGACACATTAGATTGTGAGTTCCTTTGAGGAACAGCTAGCAACTTGACTATGGACTTTGTACAGCACTGCGTTATATGATGGCGCTTTATAAATACTGAATAAAAGCTGCCACTGCTAACTTCTTTTTTTTTATTGAGAAAACACCACCTTTATTTGAGGAGTGTTATAACTCTTACCTAATCATGTGTATATCAAGTCATGGAACCTCACTAATGTTCAAAACTGGCACTGTGATTGCTGCTTCCTCATGCCAGCATACTAATTCCTCAGGGGAGACGCTACAAGAAGCTTCTACCCGTGGCACCCTCATACAGAACAAATGCTATCAAATCTGCAGAAGCTGCTTCTTTAGGAAACATCGCTGTGAGTGATCAAGGTGCCAGTCTCGGTCAGCCGTGTGTTGATCCCACTGAAGCTCTGAACCTGGCCAAGTGCTGAAGGAAAGAATGATGGTCCAGCAGCTTGAAGCAAGTGGTTGGCACAGCAAGAAGTGACTGAAGACATGCAAAAAAGTTTGTACTAAATTGTTATGCCAATGATGCCCATTGGTAGCATGTGCAGGTCTGGCAAACGCCAATCAAAATGCTCATTTGCTGCCCCCCTTGTCACATCTCTGCACCCCATCACCCCAGGCATTTAAGGGGACCATCATGGACCTCTTACACTTACATGGAGAAGAAGGTGTGAGGAATAGAGAAAGAGAATCATGGAGAAGGTTCCCTTGCCCTGTAATGTGGCACATCGCCTGATGAAATATGAAGCATTGGTCATCACCACCAGCAATATGTACAAACCAGGTGCCCAACCTGTGAACCAGGGGCACATCGGCACCTATTATGCAGCTCCCATAGATCACAGCCTGCACCAGGTACTTTTTCCTGAACTTTTAAATTAATTCTTGCAGAGTGCAGTATTGGATGACATTTTCATTTTGAAGGAAAAGAAGAAAAGAGGTTGATGGGAAATCTAAGGTACTAATGTCATGGCTGCCCGACATTGATGTCCATTCATTATGGTGAATGGGGCAGTGCACAGTAAATGACGTACATTCATTGTGGTGAATGGGGCAGTGCACAGCAATGGACAGAAGTGCGGTAAAAAAATGCATTATTGTGAATATTAGACATTGTTATCTATGCAGTCCTTCCATATTACACAATATATAACACATAGAGAGTGAATGAGCCCTAACAGTGATCTCTCACAGGCTCATGTTATGTGCTCCACAGTCTCTTGAAGTATCTCCCCAATAACAAGAAGATTAAAAAAATAAATAAATAAAAAGAAGAAGGAAAGACGGCTTTTTTGGCAAAATCATACACTATTGTTTACTTATTCATGTTATGTAGTCACAGAATTTTCAACATAATATATCTACATATATATATATATATATATATATATATATATATAAAAATTGGATGCATGTTCCACCATCACTCGAAAGCACATGGAGACATTTCAACCAAACTTGCCATACATATGACTGAGACTCATATGAGTGCACCAGTCATCTTTGTACAGTGCTGTGCTATATGTCAGAGCTATATTTGGATGTATGTATGTATGTATATTATCACTAGGAAACGCAAGAAGACATTTCAACCATGGGACCTTATAATATAATAGTATAATATAGGATTGCAATAAATAAATACCCGGGCAACACCTGGTAATCAGCTCATAAAAATATACAAAACAAAATGTTCATCAGGTTTCTTAAATACTATATAGAATTAGATTGTACAGTACTTTCAGCTTTTTCGATATAGTGAAACCTGATGAACATTTTGTTTTGTATATTTTTATGCATAGATATATTATGTGACTACATAAAATGAATAAGTAAACTTAATATATGATTTTCCCCAAAAAGCCGTTTTTCCTTCTTCTTTCACTCAATGAAAAATACCTAGGCTTGGCATAAGTTGGCAAATATTTACATCTTCCCCTTCTGTTGTTTTCTTCAATGTGATCTCCCCATACCCCCTATGTAAAGTGATTGGGTTTGCTGTATGATTACCTATCAGGTGCAGCACTTTGCTCAGGTCATTGGCTGCTCTGTGAACACGTGTATGGGTAGTGAGCTTGGCAGCTGTAACATGATTGGTGACAGGTGCTCTTCACACCTTGCCAGTGATGTGTGTAAAGGGGAATTATGATGCCGGCTCTCTGCTCGCACACATACACTGACTAGAAGCAGTCTGAGCAGTCTGTATCGTCTCCATGCCCCCCTGACTTACCTAAGTACAACCCCAGAGCGGAGCCGCACAGACCCCAACCTCACACAGGGCAGCGCCATGACAGTTCTGACCTGCGACGCATCCACTGCCGGAATAGGGGGTACTTCCTTCACCGCCTCCCCTCTCCTCAGCCTGGCTCAGCTCCCAGTCTCCCCGGTGTCACTGGTATCGAGTATTCTGTTATATCAATACAAAATACCTCTGCAGTTTATACGTACTGTGATATACATATACGCTTCTCCCCCCCCCTCTATCCGGCTTTCTAGTGGTACATTCCACTTCCAGGCGATATACACATGCTTCCCGTGCCCTTGGCCGCTCTGCTCTGTTTCTATGACAGTATGGGGCGGGGCCACAGTTCATGGCAGCCAATCAAAATTGTCCGCAATTGATTTCAGATTTTTCAGACTTTGCTGCAGTGTCACTGGCAGCATTTATTACTATTGGCTATGTTATGTATTATTATGTATTTGTATTATGTATTATTGATATTATTATTTGTTTATTATGTATTATTACATGTTTTTATTATGTATTAATATTATATTTTAATATTTATTAATATAATATTATTATTATATATTTTGATCATTCTATTAGAGACCTCGGACATACTATAGGAGACAGAGACTTCAGACATTGTACAGGAGATGGTCAGAGACC
>NC_092860.1:143355862-143398211 GCF_032062135.1 Pyxicephalus adspersus
ATTTACCAATTACATACTTTGTATTTATTTTGAATTATTTTGTATTGGATTGGATACAGGAGTTTGTATTCATCCAATACAAAATGTGTTTGAATGACTTTCAATTTGAATTTCCCGCACACGCGCCGACATCATCGCCGAGGGACACGCACACGCTACGGACGAAGAAGAAGCTGGCCGGCTTCTTCTTCTCGGAGAAGGCACCCGACGCCGGAGGACGACGCTGGAACACGACGCTAGATGATCCCAGCAGGACCAGGTAAGTGATTGATAAACCCGAACTTTGTGAGAAAAGTTCGGGTTTATCGATAATTGTAATTTTTTTAACCTGAACCAAGGTCGGGTTTATCGCTAGGGTGGTTTATATTATTGTTTATAATGTATTGTTATGATATGTTGTTATTATATATTATTATTATATTTTAATATTTATTAATATTATTATTATATGTTTTTATTATGTGTTATACATTTTTATTATGTATTAATATTAATTTTTAATATTTAAAGCATAAATTCTTTGGAACCTTATTCAAAAACAAAATTGCTGCCACCCTATGCCAGTTTATATTTATATATATATATATATATATATATATATACATATTTACTAATATATTTTTATGTATTTATTTTGTATTTTTTGTATTTTTTTAATGTAATTTTATTATGTATTTTGATTATATTTTAATATATATTAGTAATATATATTTTGATCATTTTATTAAATCAGATCTATTTATTGTGATCGAGTAAATAATGCTACAATGGTGGAGCTGGGTACATGGTTCAGGCATGGGGTGTTCAATGACTACAGCTACATGGACAATGGGCAAACTACAGGAGATGGTCAGAGACTGCAGCCATTGTGCAGGAGATGGTTAGAGACCTCAGACATACTATAGGAGACAGAGGCTTCGGACATTGTACAGGAGATGGTCAGAGACTGAAGACATTGTACAGGAGATGGTCAGATACTACCAGTGGTGACCACAAATGGGACTCACTTTAATTTTTGTGACTAGTTTTGTGTTGTGGTTTCAGAAAAGTTCTTACCAGTCCATAATGTGTTGTTTTTTTTTGTTTTTTTAGCACAGGCTTTTATTTCCTTTTTGGGAGTTAAATATAACGATATGTGGTTAGCATAGTCATATGAACTGATATCACATTGGCTGAGCTGAATATTGTATAACCACATCCGATATCAAGCTATATCATAACCAACCCCGTAGTATTTATTTACTGCTATTATTGCATCTGCATTTTTCACACTTTTTGTTACCAACTATAGTTGGACCGATCTGTACAGAATAGTTACTGAAACCCCCATATCCCGAATGTCACTGTTATTGCTGTAGCTTGGCTTTAAAGGGTAACCAGCTTTTATGTTTAGGTAGACAGGAGGCGGGGCTTCCAGTAAGCAGGGGCGGAGATTCTGCTACTGATATTACAGCCATTGATTGGCCTACCACTTGCCACCAGTAGCTCCGCCTCCTCTCTACAGCCTAGGTTTTTTTTGATAGACAGAAAATTACATTACCAGGGTAGATTAGAGGGGCATTAGGCTGCATTGGGCAGATTTCTGTATCTGAACATCCTATGCAGAAGTCCAATTTAGATTGGGGAGCAAACAACTAAATGTACCCTAAACTCACTACACTTGCAGAGGATTGAGGTGTAATGCTTTCAGTGGTTTTATTCTCACCATACCATGTAGGGGTCCATTTAAAACCAGTAGTAGGATCCCAGGAAATCCAGAGAAGGGCCATGTGACCTGTCAATCAATGGGCTCCTCTCTCTGCTGCAAAATTCCTAAAGCTTTGCCAGCCCGATCTTTCTAAACATGATTGGTGGTGGTGTGGGTAGCACAGAATTGCATACCAAGAGTTCATTGGTTCATTGGAGCCTCTTCACCCAATCAAGAGAGGTTCTACAACCCAGCATCATGTGACAAGACGCTGCAGTCTGACCTTGTAGTCATGAGATGTCATTTTATACTATTTTTAGCAGAACACAGTTTCATTTTATAAGTTGCCCGGAGCTGCTTTGTAAATAAATTCATAATCCTTGCACAATTAAGGATAATAAAAACCTTTGTGACCAGTCCAAATTTTAAATATGAGATTACCCAACAATAACCATTTACTTGCTTTGCACACCACCCTGGATTTTCACCATGTATATGAATACATATGGTACCTTACATTTTTAAACATGGAGATGGTCAGAGACTTCAGACATTGTACTGGAGATGGTCAGAGACTTCAGACATTGTACTGGTCATAGTCACGGGCTGCAGATATTGTACAGGAGATGGTCAGACACTAACAGTGGTGACCACAAATGGGACTCACTTTAATTTTTGTGACTAGTTTTGTGTTGTGGTTTCAGAAAAGTTCTTACTACCAGTCCATAATGTGTTTTTTTTTTGTTTTTTGTTTTTTTGTTTTTAGCACAGGCTTATATTTCCTTTTTGGGAAGTAAATATAACGATATGTGGTTAGCATAGCATCACATTGGCTGAGCTGAATATTGTATAACCACATCCGATATCAAGCTATATTATAACCAGCCCCGTAGTATTTATTTACTGCTATTATTGCATTTACATTTTTTACACCTTTTGTTACCAGCTCTGATCTCTGATGCCTATAGTTGGACTGATCTGTACAGAATAGTTACTGAACCCCCCATATCCCAAATGTCACCGTTATTGCTGTAGCTTGGCTTTAAAGGGTAACCAGCTTTTATGTTTAGGTAGACCGGAGGCGGGGCTTACAGTAAGCAGGGGCGGAGATTCTGCTTGTCAAGGAGGAGTTACTGATATTAC
The DNA here is from genome assembly GCF_032062135.1 of Pyxicephalus adspersus. NCBI lineage: Eukaryota > Metazoa > Chordata > Amphibia > Anura > Pyxicephalidae > Pyxicephalus > Pyxicephalus adspersus. The sequence goes on from NC_092860.1 coordinate 143,358,693, forward strand.
AGCCATTGATTGGCCTACCGCTTACCACCAGTAGCTCCGCCTCCTCTCTACAGCCTAGCTTTTTTTGATAGACAGAAAATTACATTACCACAGTAGATTAGAGGGGCATTAGGCTGCATTGGGAAGATTTCTGTATCTGGACATCCTATGCAGGAGTCCAATTTAGATTTTTAATACACTTGGGGAACAAACAGCTAAATGTACCCTAAACCCACTACACTTACAGATGATTGAGGTGTAATGCTTTCAGTAGTTTTATTCTCACCATACCATGTAGGGGCCCATTTAAAACCAGTAGTAGGTTCCCAGGAAATCCAGAGAAGGGCCATGTGACCTGTCAATCAATGGGCTCCTCTCTCTGCTGCAAAATTCCTAAAGCTTTGCCAGCCCGATCTTTCCTAACGTGATTGGTGGTGGTGTGGGTAGCACAGACTTGCATACCAAGAGTTCATTGGTTCATTGGAGCCTCTTCACCCAATCAAGAGAGGTTCTACAACCCAGCATCATGTGACAAGAGGCTGCAGTCTGACCTTGTAGTCCTGAGATGTCATTTTATACTATTTTTAGCAGAACACAGTTTCATTTTATAAGTTGCCTGGAGCTCCTTTGTAAATAAATTCATAATCCTTGCACAATTAAGGATAATAAAAACCTTTGTGACCAGTCCAAATTTTAAAATATTATAAGATTACCCAACAATAACCATTTACTTGCTTTGCACACCACCCTGGATTTTCACCATGTATATGAATACATATGGTACCTTACATTTTTAAACATCTATCCAGCTGTAAAAAACTTTATTCATACAAACTCTCAGGTATGTCACAGATAAACATATAAAGCAAAGTCATAGTTCTATACATCAAATGAAAAATAAGGATTTGCCTTTATTGTACAATTTTCAGTAACAGGTGGAATAAAGTTACAGTTTCACAAAGCTGCAGCCAGAGACAGGTGGCACATCTATAGGGGGCACAGTGTCCTACTTCTATATAAGAACATGGTATAAAAAACTGATAAAAAAACGATAAAACTAGCTCTGCATACAGCCATCAATACAAAAGAAACAATTTCTGAAGCTAAATGCCATTTCTACATATAAGGGGTCTTAACTAGGAATGAGCGAGCAAATTTATTAAATTCGGTCTTGTGGCGAATTGGGCCGTTCTCGCTTACCAAACATGTAGGCGAGAACGGCCTTTGTAAATTTGTCCGGCGAGACCGAATTTTTAGGACCTGCAAGACCAATCAGGGGAGTGCTGCTGTTCGCTCTTCTAGTAGTAACCCTTTACTAGTTACCCTTTACTATGTGTTCTTGGATAGAGTTTCTCTATCCAGGAACACAGTGTGAGTCTACCGGCTGGCTGCTCATGAATGAATGCAGCGTGGGAAAAATCCTCTGATTTTTCTCACGGCCCCGTTTATTAGTAAACACAAGCCACATGACTCAGTCGGAGAGGAGGAGTACCGCTGCTGCATTTATGAATGGAGCAGTGAGAATCCTCCTCTCAGTGAGAGGATGAGTGATTTGTGATGGTTTTGCGAAATTTCGGCGAAATTGCGCTGACCCATCTGAACTTCGAGGAACATCACTCATCCCTAGTCTTAACCCCGATTCAGTCCCAGAGCCTTCTCCAATCCAAAGCTACTTTACTTCTGTCAGTTTTCTAACCCTTCTCCATATTCCTCCACATGGAACGTTATATACCTTGCAATTGGACTCAAAGAGGTGGCATTCTGGCTGACCCGTCACCAGTTCATTACCTGCCAGCCTCTTGTATTTGTTAATACCCCTCTTCACCTATTACTTTGTTATTGAAATGGCTGTTAAAATCAATAAAAACATTCTCTTAAAGAAATTTTCTCCATATTATTTGACTTTGTCATGCTTATCTGGAGGTTTTAATACTTTCTTAGCCTCCGAAACAAATATATATAACATGACGTCCCATGCTAGTTTCAGGCCGGAGGCTCACAAAGGTAAAGTGCCGTCACTATTTTGCTGTCGGCTAATTTGCTATCCCTAATTACTCAACACAAGCTAATCTTACATAAAGGATATTATATTGTGCTTGTACAATAAAACAAGTGTGTTTTTTAATTTTTTTTTAGTATGATAAGCGATAGCACAAAAGTGTAAGTAACAGAAAAATGTACAACAACCACCATTTTATTCTACAGGGTCTCTTCTTGCAGAAAAATATCATCTTTAGTCCTAAAATGAACATTATACATGTGCAAGCTGCATCAAGTCAATAAAGGTTAGTCACAATTTTAAAGATTTATTTACATTGATAGATGTTTGATAAATCTGGATGCTCATCGCTTACATTTTTAATCTGTGCCAGTGTGATGAGTACAGATGATGAGGAAGATAGAGGGGTCCCTAGTGGGCCACGGGCGTCTGACAGCTGGGCCATGGGAGCACGGAGACCAGCGGTGGTCCACGGCTCTGGCCGGTGCAACCCCCAGCGAGATTAGGAGAAGGACCCTGCTTGGGGGGGCGCACCGGCTGGAGCAGCGGACTGTGTCTTTGATACTGATCGCAGGCTCAGAGCGGTGTTGTGTCTTTGGACATCACCTGCCACTCTTCCATCCTAGGCTCAGGCCTGTGATGGGACAGTGGGTGGGTTCTGGCATAATGACTTCACAATGGGGTAAGTTTGTTCCCCTTTGAGTGACACACGCCTCCCCACGCATGCGCAGTCAAGAGTCCGTAAATTTAGTGGTCCGCATGCTCCAAAAGGTTGAGGACCACTGCTGTAGAGCAATACTAGTAATAGCTCACAGTGTGAAAGAAAAAACGTATGTGTGTGTATGTACAATCGATGTGGTATGTTAATCAATAAATGTTTTAATTCATTTAAAATTTGTTTTGCAGCCTTATAAAGGCGGTATTTTTTGAATAAAATAAACATATATGGTTCCTAGGGGATGAGGCAAAATTGTGTTAAAAGCATGTAGATAGAGTGTATTTAACTATTATATTGATTGTGAAAGCAACAGGGTAGCCTTTACTTTCCAATCAAATTCCTCCAATACTTTTAACAAATACATTTAGAAGCTTGAATATTCAATCAACAATTATAGTTTTTGTATATGTGTACGTACAGTACTTATAGTAATTTTGTATATGTGGCCTATGAGTGCTATACAACTCAACAGCAGAAGCCCAGAAAGAAGGAAACCAATTTATATAGAACAGTAAATTAATTTAAATACCTACCCTGGTCACTCCCTTTAACAAAGCTGTCCTTCTCCACCATTTATTTGCTCTATTGTCCCTCCAATGTATGCCCTTTAACTCATTTTACAGTTTCTTCTGATTCCATTTTGTCCACCCACCCCGGCCTGGCCAGGGAGTCTGACCCTATTTACCCCATAGATACCCCAGATGTTCAGCTCCTCTTCTGTGCCCTGATTTTGCTTCAAGTAGCGTGACAAACTGGGTAATGAATTGGTGACTGTATAAGACAAACACAGAATAAATACACAGGAGTCAACATGTGATCGTGCAGCTATTGGAACCAATGGTGGTGACACCAGCTTCTAGCAATTATACAATCTGCAAGCTCACAAAAACGAAATGATTAGTTGCATAGTCAGTCACACGTTATTGGGACAATAGATACAAATAACCTGTATACAATACACAAGATAGGATGTTAGACCTCATACTAATCATGTAAAAGCCAAGTAGGTTGTCAGCAGGAGGGGCCAGCATTGAGAAGCTCCACAACAGTTACTTCTTGTGTTTGTTCATTGGGTTCATTTGACCATTTTTCTCATTTAAAGGTCTAGAAAACAGAAAACATTTCATCATGTCACACATGGTATTTAATTTCATGTTAAGTTCTGGTGGAAAGGCAGACAATTGTGACCATCTTACAAGAAAGTGGTGGCTCTTGGCATTTGGATGCTCTAGCATGTCCTACTTTTTACTTAGAGTATGTCTGAGCACCTTCATGCAGTCACGAGCTGTTGTAGAGGAACTACATTACCCAATATTAAGATGTTCCTGCCCAAGTGGGGGCTCTTAGGACTCTTAGATGCCTATAATTTAGCAACATGTCTTACTCACTCTTCATGTATGTCTGAGCACCTTGATCAAGTCACCGGCTGTTGTAGAGTAATTACATGACCCTAAAAGAAGATGGTTTGACCTTCCTACAAGAAAGGGATGGCCCTTGGGGCTCTTGGGTGCCTATTATAAGTTCCAATGTGTCTTACATACTCATACATTCATGTATGTCTGAGCACCTCTGTGAAGTCACCAGCTTTTGTAGAGGAGCTACATTACCCTAAAGTAAGATGTTTTGACCATCCTAAAGGAAAGTGTTGGCTCTTGGATGGCTATTATTTAGCAACATGTCTTATTTATGCATCATGTATATCTGAGCACCTTCATGCAGTCACCAGCTTTTGTACAGGAACTACATGACCCTATTGTAAGATGGCTTGACCATCCTAAAAGAAAGGGATGGCTCCTGGGTGCCCATTATAAGCTACAACATGTCTTAAATACTCTTCATGTATGTCTGAGCACCTTTGTGAAGTCAGCAGCTCTTGTAGAGGAGCTACATTACCCTATTGTAAGATGTTTTGATCATCCTAAAAGAAAGTGGTGGCTCATGGGACTCTTGGATGCCTATTATTTATCGGCATGTCCTATTTATGCATCATGTATGTCTGAACACCTTCATGTAGTCACAGCTGTTGTACAGGAACTACATGACCCTATAGTAAGATGGCTTGACCATCCTAAAGGAAAGTGGTGCTTTTTGAACACCTAATATATATTAGCTCCAGGATATGTCTTACTTACTCTTGTATGTCTGAGCACTTTCATAAAATCACCAGCTGTTGTAGGGGAGCCACATTTCCCTATTGTAAGAGGGTCTGACTATTCTAAAAAAAAAGTGGTGGCTTTGGGAACACTTAGGCATTTATTATTTAGCTCCAACATGTCTTGCTCTTCATGTCCTTAATCATGTAGTCATTAGCTGTGGAGGAACTACATTACACAGCACTATAAATGAATGAAGTGTATGGTCTACCTCACCTGATGTACTGTTTGACTTCTCATAAGAAGGTCAATTCTAGCTAAAGCCAGGCTCCCCGTTGTGATAAAGGTGGGTAAGTGAACAAAACCCTGGGATACTTACTGATCAATACCTGTGCATCTGACATGGCGGGTGATATATATACCTCAAACTGATTTCTAGGGTCTGTCTAAATCCAAGTGCTTTTCAAGTTCCTCTGCCAATTTATTCCTTCACAGTTGTCCCTCATTTCAGGTGGATGTGTAAAACTCTTTAAAAATGTATTAATTAACTATTTAAAGGAGTTATATTGCAATAATCCTTGCATCCAGCCCCAGTTGGAAAATCTAATAGAAAGTAATGGTTTGGGAGGGGTGGAACCCCTATCAGGTTTTGCTACTATCAGAGGCATTGCCTGGTGTGGTAAAAACAGTTTTACCAGACAGGAAATAAAAGAAAATCTGCTACAAATTCAGATAGAAATAAACATTTGACAGGAGTTCTATCTTTTTCTTATTCTGCTAAAAAAACAGTTATTTCTGTCTATATTGCTCTGAGCTGTATAAGTAAGGGGAAATCACTTGAACAGTCTAGGTAGCAGTAAAATCGGTTCCTCCACTTCCTGTCCCTCCTAATCGTAACTGTAACACTTTTATGCTGTGGTCAGTAAAATGGGAAACTGTGATAGTGGTTCCTTTAGAGCCCCTCCCTACCTTACCAGTATTTAGCATGGTAACAAGGCATATTCAGAGTGCCACTACAATGTATATGTTGTGGTGTGTTGCAGTACGGGTGCATTGGCATCTACTACAGTTGTGCCAGTTGTTGAGTACTATTTTAAATAAATGACACTGCAAAATGTTTTACAACTGCATTTCATGGGTGTGATGCCAACTTTTATACAAGCAAGCTTCACCCCCTAAGCAGACATGACAACATAGGGCATTGCAAGTCTTGCTAGGCATACCTCATTTCCTGGTTACATGAATTTTCGAACTTAATACAAATGTGTACAGTGATTCAAGAACCATACATGGTGCCCTAGGTACATAGAACTGATTTTGCCATCCCAAGATCTCTGGCTTGGCAACATCTTTCCAGCATATGTCAGCTTTTACAGACAATGGACTTAAGGTATGAGAAATAAACACATGGAACTTAATAGTTAAACAGATTATATGGTTTACTACTTTTACAAAGAGAAGCCACATCACACCTTTGCTTTGTGGTTAGGTAGTTTTTCTGCCTTTGTGACCATCAGTAGTAATAACAACCCAGCAGCTCTGCTGGTTAACAAATGGAAAATGGCAGAAATGTAGTCATGATACATATAGGAAGAGGATAGATTCACATAGAAGCCCAGAACGAGGTGTAACCATGGGCTGAAACCCCCAGCAGTTATGAATCATTTTTCTATACTGTATTCCAGTACATTTCTATATTGTATTCTTCTACATTGCATTCCATAACATCTCCTGCTCCCAGATCCTACTACAATATCCCAAAAACAATTCTCATAGCAAATCAATCATAGGCTCAAGCAAAACAACGTATCACCTGTTCCCTTCATGTCATCCTTCTATGAGAGGTTCCTGGATTCTTTGTCCAAGCCAGAAAGCAATTTGTTACAAAAGATATTCTTTGAATAGTGAAAGCAAAACTTGGATCAAAAGAAACTATGGAGTATGTTGATGTGAAGAGTTTGATTGTCTGATTTGTGAAACGCGTAATGACAACTCATGTGAAATGCATCCATATATGTGGCCCCTTTCTATCTTTCCAGTGCATTGGGATGCATTATTGGTACATCACATGACAACAAATGAAAACTAAACCTTTTTAATGCAGTAAATAACAATACACCTGCAGCATGGGTGTATTGGCACCTATCACAGTTGTGCATTTTAGTGCCATTCTAAATGTATAGCAGTGTAATGCAATGCACATTTTACTTGGTGTTTCCGTAAATCATATATGAAGCTGGCTTGATACAGAGATGCTACACCCTTCAGAATTTTCAAAGTAAAATTACATTAAAAGGGGTTATGTGAAGTCTTGCTGGGTGTACCTCATATCCTAAAGTCATCCTGAAATGGTTGAATATATCTCCTATTATAACACAATGGACCTTATTTATTATAGCTTGACAAAACTGAAGAATTTAGACTATTATAGGAGTAATACAACCTAGAATAGATCTGGTCCAGGACTGAAAACATTTGCAAACTAATAGCAAAGGAGTTTCAGGAAATCTATTCCAGGTTTATTGGATCACCCAGGTTCTCCTATGATCTATCTTCTTCAGTCTTGGGGAGCTTTAATAAACCAGACCCATTGTCAATGTGTACAATGATTAAAGACCCGTCTATGCTGCCATATGCACAAATACAGCTAGTCCCAGAGTTGAGGACATCCGACATACGGACGACTTTCCTTCTCGCTAGTGTGCAGGACAGAGGCTTGATGGGGGGAGGGGGTGGTTTGCATGACTTGCAGATGTCTTTTGCTGTTCTGAAACCTCTTGTAACTCTTTAATGACCAAGACAAACTCTGCAGTTGTTTCTTTTTGCATATCAAAGCACAGCTTGCTCTAGAGGTTAATAAATGTCTAGGCTCCATAAAGTTTTTAAAGCTTTGTTTATGATTAACTCACAGTGAGGATTTTATACAGTAACTGACACCGCTCTGCCTAATAATATGTTGAGACAAACATCTGTTCTAAATGCATTTATTAAAAGAATATACCTGTTCGGACATACAAATTCAACTTAAGAACAAACCTACGGTCCCTATCTTGTATGTAACCCCAAATCCTGTTCTAAGATTAGGAATTTCAAGTATTTACTTTTTATAGACACAAAGAAACAGAACTTGTTTGTTTGAGCTGATACACTTGTGTGGTCATTTACTTCTTTTACAGCAAAATGCCACAACACGCCTCCACATCGTGGCTAGGAAACTTTTTTGCCTTTGTGACCTCTGATGATATCAACTAACAAACATATTGAAAATGATAATAGATACTTAGCCACCTGTGATGATTGATACACCTAAAAAGATTTTTTAGAACATCTCTAGCTACATAAATATATTAAAAGCATATAATAAGAATTAAAACATAGAATTTATTGAACTGATCTGCAAAAATGCTGTCATTTTATATATATAAAAAGGGAAAAGATTCACAAAAAAATCCAGGGGTATGCATGGGCCAGAACCCTGGCAGTTGTGACATGTTTCAAAAGTTAAGTCCACCTTCATAGCATTTTCTATACCATCTCCTTCTCCCAAGTTCTTTCCGCAAAATGCCAAAACATTTTTAGTAGCAGATCAATCACAGACTCAAGCTAATTAATTATTAATTCCCCCCTGTTGTCAGTCTATGGCTGTCCTCCCTATCAGGAGTGGCTTCTGGATTCATTGGGTCTGATTTATTAAAGTTCTTCAAGGCTGGAGAGGATACACTTTCATCAGTGAACCTGGGTAGTCCAGCAAACCTGGAATGGATCTGGTCCAGGATTGAAAACATTTACTAAGAAATAGCAAATGACTTATAAGAAATCTATTCCAGGTTTGCTGGATCACACAGGTTCACTGATGAAAGTGTATCTTCTCCAGTCTTGAAGAGCTTTAATAAATCAGGCCGATTGTCTGGGCTTGTGGGTGATTTGGTATGAAGAATCTATTTGTCATGTTGCAGGGAGAGGTTAGAACAGAAAATAACATTATAGAGCATCATATGAAGTCTTTCTGTGTGTACCTTTTATCCTAAAGTGATCCTGAAATGACAATGCCAATATGTACAGTTATTCTAGCACCATCCGTGCTACTCTAGGCACATATAAAGAACCATGCTATCATGCCTTCCCAAACTTCTCTGCTCGTCAGCATTTTAGGATTAAACGTTTCCATTATGTTTCAGCTTTTACAGACAATGGACCCAGAGCACTACAATAAAAAATGAAACTTAATTCATGTTGCATGGTCATTTACTACTTTTACAATAGTAAGTCACATTACACCTTTGCACTGTGGTTGGGTAATGACAAATTAATGGAAAATATTAAAGACTACACAATACTGCCGCACAAGCCGCACAATACTGGATTCTTTGTCTGAGCCTGTAAGGGATTTGTTACAAAAGTTCTTTTTGACTTTTTGTAGGGAGAACTTAGAGCAGGATATGTTATGGTATAAAGTGTTGTGAGGAATTGTCCGATGAAGCAGACTTTGATCAGTGAAACGTGTCCCAACTACAGTAATTTCAGCCCATGGCTTACACTTCTGCTCTTACCTTAAGAATCAAACATCCTCAAAAGCATTACCTGAGGCTTTACTGTGTGTTAAAGGTTTATTGCTTGGTTATGAACTTAGAAGTATGATTTGTAGAGGGGTAATACCTTAGTTTCTCTGAATCCACCTTCTTCTTTCATGTAATGAAATGCAAGTTAGTCTTACATCTCTATGCATGTTTTGTGGTTTGTACAATATTTTAATTAACTTTTTTTCAGATATTTTGAAAATCGCTATGAATACCTTTTTATAGTTTTGACATACAGTGGTACCTCGGTATAAGTCCGCTTTGGAATAAGTCCAACTTGGTATAAGTCCTGTTTGGACACAAACTTTGCTTGGTATACAACCTTTTTGCTAGAACTTGTATGGGTCAAAATGAGTCGTAACATGCGTGCTACCCTTATTTACCTCTCTCAAGAGAAAGCCACGACTGCCCACGAGCGTCAGTACGCCAGTTGCTACCATTCAGTGAACAACCCGCGCTATAACTCTCTGTGAATTACATAACATCTCCTCCTCCTCCCTTCTCAGCACCATCCTAGTAGGCACTCGACTCTTCTCAGAGTCAAGTGAGGTTAAATTTTAATTTATTTCATCTAATTGCTTTTGTATTTATATGTTTTAGCATTAAGCAGTTTATAAATTATTTTATACAGCCCCATCAATGTATACTATAAATTATATAATATAAATACAATATAAAAACAGTAGGATTTTTTTTTCATGGGAACAGATTAATCATTTTCCTTTTATTTCTTAAGGGAAACATTTGTTTGCCCTGTTTAGTAGTCCAGTGATCTGGAAAGGATTAAGGACTTATACCAAGGTACCACTGTATTTATATAGCTAGAGATGTAATAAAAAGTTCTCTTTTGGATGAATCAATCATTTGTTGTTAATGTTACAATGTGGACATTAGTTGCTGTGAAATACAACAAATAATCCTTAAACATCCAATAATGCCTAATATCTTCTTGTGTATTAGTAGCACAACCACATTCTAATATTTTGTGAAAATAACAGGATGTTCTATAAGGTAGATCAGATAACACAGCTTTATCAGGACAGTAAAATCGAAAGTGTTTCTGGTATGAAGATTGGCACAGAGCACATCCGGCAGTGTCAGATGGAGCAAATGCAGATAATAGCTGTCTAATGATTACTAAACTATTATTAAACAGGATTTTTATAGCGCCAACATATTAAGCAGCGCTGTACATTAAATAGGGGTTGCAAATGACAGACAGATACAGACAGTGACACAGGAGGAGGAGAGGACCCTGTCCCAAAGAGCTTACAATCTATTAGGGGTAAGTATCACACAATAGGAGGGGGGATATGGAATGCTGGGTGACTAGTGAGGGTTTAGGAGACAGAAGAAGACAGGTAAGCAAGTTAGAAAAGATGGGTTTTGAGTGTTCTTTTAAATGAGCAGAACGTAGAAGCGAGCCGAATAGGACGAGGAAGACCATTCCAGAGAGTCGGGGCAGCTGTAGAAAAGTCTTGGAGCCGTGCGTGTGATGAGGTGATGAGTGAGGATGCCATTAGTAGGTCATTGGAGGAGCAGAGAGAGTGTCTAGGGGAGTATTTTTTCTACCAGGTCAGAAATTATGTTAATTTCCAAAGGCAATCTAGGACTATATGCAGAGATGTCCCTGGAAATTAACTTGTTTGTCACAAGTAAGGAAAATTTGCCTAAAAGAACTAATTAGGCCTTTGGTTGAGCTGGTGTCAGCATGAACAAGGATAGGTAAACTTAGGTTTTTCAATATATATGTAGACATGACCAAGCTGGCTAAAAACTAGGAAATAAGACCCGGGGCTCCATATCGTATGTGATTTACAGTAAACTTTGCTGAGAATCTATTATTTGTATTAAATGAAATTAATAGGTGAAATTCAATTCAATTTAATGAATTCTATTAAACATACGCACCTGTGTTTGCATCGGCATCTTCTTCTTTTTGTGCCTATAACAGATAAAGAAAATTAAATCACCCTAAAGAGATTCATATTAGTAAATGCAGCATATACGGTACAGAAGAAGAAGCAGCCTGTAAGGTTAGGCTGTAGGTTGATCAAATATACATTTCCTAAAGTTACACTTTCATCAAATTGAAAATGAAAGTTGTAAATGATTACAGGAAGTATAACCAATATACTGACCCGTTGTATTGTTGTGATCAGAGTATTTCTGTAGAGCACCATCAACCTCACTAAGTTTTCACCCCAAATGCATGGAACTCTGAGTGTGTGAGTAAGGACTTTGTTGACCAGATACTATTCCTTAATTAAGTTTGTATTGCTTTGAATAGCCTCTTAATAAAATTATTTTCTTACACTTACCTCCTCCCTGCTAAAGCACCTGCGCATCTCTTCTGTGCATGCAGGGAGCTCTGACCTTGGGCGCCAACTTATTACGTAGCGCTGTACATTAAATATGGGTTGCAAATGACAGACTAATACAGACAGTGACAGGGGAGCACAGGAGGATCCTGCCTAGAAGGGCTTACAATCTATGAAGTGGGGAAGCAGCACACAATGGAAGGGGGTATCTGCCATCCTGGCTAAAGCTCTGATAAAGCAATTTCCAACCAAGCACCAAGGCATGCCCACAATGCACATTAACAAAAGCTGCAGAAACAGCTGGGTCATCAATGGAATGTTTGTCTCTGCTGGGAAACCTGCTAATATTTTGCCTATACTGATTCATTCTTCCTTATTTAATTAAGAAGCTCACAGTGTGGAGATCAAGAAATTTTCATGATCCTGTTGGGCTGTGCAAGACTGAAGGGAAAGCTGGAGATCATCTTTAATGGTCCTGCATATATTTTAAATCCACAATAATAATGGTAAATTATTTGGCAACTTGTTCTTTTTAGAGAACAGCTGGGCTCATTGGATCACATATTTGGATTAGGTAGGGGAAAATAAAATTCTACTGCAAGACTGTAGGGGAGACCTTATGGGAGAAGTCCTGACCAACTGTGGCCAGAACTTTTGGGCCTAAACCAGTGTTAAGGCAATAATTATAATAATAATAATAATAATAATAAATATTCTCCTACTTATCCCCGATCAGCTGTCCCTCTCTCTGATGGCTTCCGTTTACAGCGGCGCTGGGAGAGCACGTAACACACGCAACTCAAGCATGTAGTTCGATCACTCTCAAAACTTTATTGTTTGCACACAGCTTATATAATAGTTCAAAGGCATGATAAGTGCATGATAGCATGACTACAGACAACTAGCAGACATGACAAATGTCCTTGTGGTTTTCTTAGAAGAGGATATTTTTGTCAGAACAGATAAATGGCTGAAGGGAGGAAGGGAAGAATTTCAAGGCAAAAAGGGGGAAGCAGACATTAGTTTACTAATAGGAAAAGTACAACTAGTTTCAACATAATTCAATCATCTACAAAACATAACAAAAGCACAAAAATAATAAACTTCAAGACTCAGCAAAATTCCACTTCTTACAACCAGGAGTAAAGTTTTATGGTGAAGATAAAAAAGCACAAGTGTACGTTTAAAGACCTCACACATGCAAAGAGGCCACCTCATAGCCCTTAATATAACCAAATAATATTGTTAGTATTATTTACACTGCAGAAATCTATCGGACTGCAAGCTACTCACAAGAGATTATCCGTGACTGCAGAAATCAAATTGTAAATGGCCACAGACTAAGGTGATACAGGTAATGGACCACAGATTCTCTGGATGCACCGAGAAGTGATACAGAGAACTTTCTTGGTTCTATAAATTACCGTGGGACCAATACAAAGCAAAATAAAATATTTACAGGCTTTCACTATATCACGTGATGAAAAGCCACAATGTAAGAACACATCTATTTTTGCAGGTCTTGTGCGGATCATGTGTAAATAGGCACCCAGGCAGGGAAAACATCTGAATGGTTTAGCTCAAGGACTACACAATAAATATGAAATGCCCGAGCAAAGCCCTAAGGCTGCAAGTTGGGCAACAAAAACTTCACATTTCTAATGATTTTTAATGAATTGTTTTACCCTCAGAATAGATAGAAGAAAACTTCCGTAAATCTCTCTGGGACCAGAAGATCATTCTTTTTATAGTCTATTGAGGTCTCCCTGGGGTGATAGGATGGGTTAGATAAGAACATTGGGAGGGAGAGGTAAAAAAAAAATAATTCTTTTTCAAAAGTTTTCCTATACTCTAGTGTGTATTTTGCAAATTTGTGGAGGGTGGTTATATTTCTTTTTAAGTTTATAATAATCAAAATCTACGATTTTTATTAATCACTCCTCTTCTAACAAAAAAAAAATAGAACCATGCATTTAGTTGCCCATTTGTCCACTGCGCTAAAGACTTATAATGAAAGCTTTTTATGTCAGAAATCCTAAAGCAGAAAAATGCTCATTGGTGGGAATGCTGATTTAATAGTTTTACAACTCTGTATAATATTCATATATTATTATTATATATTTTTGGGACATTTTATTATATATCATTATAAATTACATTATATTTTATTATTATTATTATTACATATTATTATTTATATGATATTAATATTATAATAAACATATTATAGATTTTTTAAAAATATACTTTTTATATATATTACATATTATTATATATTTATGGTCATCATATTTTATTGGGCTCACTCAAAACTTAAAGTTTAAATTTGATTTATTTATATACATACAGATGCTTTTCAGCCTTATTACTATTTTGATGAGTTATGCAAATACAAAAATGCTCGGTTAGTGGATGGTGATAAAAAAATAATTATTATATGTTTTGTAATCATTCTTATGTACCTTTATGCTATGTTAAGGTTCTTTGTATAATACAGGTTCGTTTGCTAGAATGAAATGGACTTGAAAATTTTATGAGAAGAAATTATCTGGGTCCTGGGAATGTCTTGTTGCTGAACTTGAGGATAGTTTAATTTTCTTGGCAAGCCGTTTGAAGGACGGTGAATTGATAACTAATTCTCCCACCTGGAGGTGTTTGCATCTTCCCTGTCAGACCTTCCTGGGGGTATGCCTTGCCGTTGGGGGGAGGACTTATCAGATCCACTATATCCATCAACGTTCTTTTTGTTTTGGGTAATGCCCCCGGTTTTCCGCCACACTTACATCTGCTGGCTACCCATCATGGACAGGCTGACTTTTTTCTACACCATGCAATACCAAAGTTTATAAAACTACTACTTTTTTGGAACATTCTATGGTTACCATTTTTCCACCAAGTCTCTCCCTTACTGTGGGAGGCTTTTGCTCCCGCTTCCTGTGCTGCATCCCTTGCTGGGTTTGGTCGCACCCAAATATTTATATTCTTGTGCGCCAAGTTTGTGATGATCTGTGTGTAAGAAGGTCACTGATGGGACGGAGTGTCTCTGCGGGTCGCGTTGGATTGTCAGGATTTGTAACAGTATCGCAATGAGTTTAGACCTTTGCTGGCTATTTTCTAAGAATTTTAATTAGGATCTGTGAAATACACCCACCATACTGTCTTAGGTGGTGTGGGTTCGGACCCTTTTTATGTATGGTGGTTAAGATATCTTTTTTATATATTTTGTGCTATAATGGAAATTTGTTGTTTATAAAAAAATGTCATAATGTATGTGAAGACTTAAGATCCAACCATTAAGTTTCTCTTTTCAGCACATAATAAATGTCATATAAATCATTGGTCGCCAAGCTTTCTACACTAAATTCATAATTTTAAATACTGTGCATGCGTGGGGAGCCTTGTGTCACTCAAAAGGGAAGAAACTTCCCCCCAGAGTGACGTCATGATGCCAGAACTCCCCACTCTTCCATCAGGCTCAGATCTGCTTGCTAAACATCCGGGGGTGTTAGTAAAGCAAGGCTGTGACTATGGGGGCATAATCAGCAGGGTCAGGAGAAAGAACCCAAGCAACTGACTACTTATAGTAATTCTAGGGTTTGAAGGATCAGTTCCCAGGGTTCAGCAAAATTGTAGTGGAGTATATGCATGTGTATGGCAAGGGTAGTACCTTACGGGGGGTGGTACTGGAACAATGTAAAGTATTAGCAATAGATTAGGTAATGATCAACAGACTACATATCTGAAGATATATATATTTAGTCGGCAGAATAATACAATAGTATATATGTATAGTACTGTAATACTCTACCACATGGGACATGAGCCCTTTATTCAGCTGTCTAATGTATAGAGCCAGAGTTAGCCTGACCACTTATATGACATGACCAGGGTACAGCATAAGAAGTCCTCTCTGCTGTAACCAATTGATCTAAACACCCCAACATCCGATTGCCCCACCAAAAAAGGACCATTACACATTTTTGGAAGAAAAATTGGCCACAGCAGCCCCCTTTATTAACACCATGTTCTTAAACACAACAATCTTTATAGTAATAACATTTTTAAAATATAAAACCGGAACAATTCTTCATGCAGGTCCATGAAAGTCACCAATCCTCCTTAGTAATCCGGCTGTCTCCGATCCCCCGCCCGGCCCCCAGGCGCTCATACCCCGCCTCGGGGACAGTTAGCGGACCCCCATACTCCAACTTAGCCTCCACAACAACTAAGTGTCATGCAAGGCTAACCTTACTGTCCCAAACCAAACTTTTCCATGTCCCCATCTCCTCTATATTTTTCCATTACCCCCCTTTAACTTCCATGGACCCGAACAACAAAAAACAGCCCCACCCTGCTGCTGTGACAATGCCCCCCCCCTCTTGCCTAAAAAATAGGGAGGGAGGGTGGGAATGCAGTCCACTAGTAATTCTTTTCAAAAGTGCTGTTCCCCACCACAAGACCACTTCTTTTAACCCTTCATTTCTCACCACCCCTTCACCATCCCCTCCAATCCTGCCTCTAGTTTTTCCCGCATTTTCCTCCTCTTTTTTTTTTTTTTATAAACTTTTGACCTCTTCTCCTTCTTACCATTGTTCCGAGGTCCCTTCCCCTCTTCAACCTTCTAACCTCCTCACTTGAACTTTTAACCCCCACTCACAGCCATGCGGACCTTCTCTCCTCTGCCTCACCAGGCCACCCCTTTCCCCTGAACTTTTAACCCTCCACGTTCAGCCTTCTATACTCCTCCTGTCATGAGGCCCTTCGCCCATCCTGTTGCTTCAGGCCTGCTTTTATTTTGTGTTATCAATTAAATACCTTTGTTATCATCATCTTTGTACAAATGCCTATTTTGTTTTTTTGTACTTGTTTACTAAAGTAATTAAACTTGCCACAAAGCCCCTTCTTTTGTTTCTTAATTTGTTCCTATTTACCTCTCTGGGGTTGGCATTAGATATATTTTACTTTGTTAATTCTGCAACATCGCTTGTTGTCATTGAATTAGATAGCGCTTTAGGACAAATTGCTAATTAAAAATGTTTACACCGTCCTAAGGCTAGGTACACACCTGCAATAATTATCGTTGGAAAACAAACGATTAACAACCGATCAACAATCACAGAACAATCCGCAATCACTGAATGACCGTACACACAAGAGATAGCGAACATTTCTCGTTCATCTGCGTCGTTGGCCTGTTGTTGTACACTTTTTTTGTTAACGATTATCAGACGATCGTTCGTTAATCGTTCGTTTCCAACGACAATTATTGCACGTGTGTACGTAGCTTAGGACGTTGGAAACCTAACTTTCTGTTTCTGATGTTTTCATGTATTATGTTCTCACAGATCACACTCATAGAGGGTCTCAGTAAAAAGCGGATGCCACAGATATTTTTACCACATATAACATTTACTGTAACACTTTCAGAACATTCATCACATGTCACCCCGGAAATCTGTGACCTAGAATTTTGGTATGATGTACATATCTGCCACCTGCTCTTCTTGGGGGGCCCTTATGGAACAATTAAAACTCAACTACTTTTAGAGTTCATCCTTTTTTTGCTGCTCGGAGAAGCAAACACGAGGTGTCCCTCATCCATGTTTTTAACACCACCTTCCTATGGTTTGCCATATGGACAATGGGAGACACAAAACAGAAATGACTTAAAAAAATAACAAGCTTTATAACTGTTTAAAACCTTTAAAGATGAAATCACAAATTCCCACATCATATATGTTCATTGTATAGAAATGTATTTAAAAAGAAGTAGAAATGAGATTAGTGATTCTAGTGAACCAAGGTTCCACCTGGATTAAATCTTCAGGGGATGTCTAACACTACAATGGCTAACCTTTTTATATAATGAAACAATTTGTTCTTTTAATTTTTTTTTAATACTTTTTTAATTTTTCAGGGAGGATCATTTCTCTTCCATCTTTACCACTGCTGTGGTAATGACTAAATAGGAAACTTTCAGCCTCCTGGGATACATACATCACATATCCTAGGACCATTAAGGGCTGCTTGTTCTGCGCATTCACTTTCCTGGAATGTCAAAAAACTGGGAATACACAAGATTCATACATTTTTTTTACATTTTAAGGAAGGCGCACCACCTGATTTTGCGCCTGTGCAGTCCGAAATCAGGTGAGATGAAAAAGAACCTAGAAGAAGATGGCGGCATCCACCTTTCTTCTTTCTGGCATGGGACATACTGGACTGGATTGTGGAGGGTTGATGGGCTTCACGCCTATTCATGTTTCGTTATGCACATTAAAAAAAAAAGACTACAGCTCACATAAACATTTCATATTTGCCCTGCTGTAATTTGTTGTAGTACCACAAAGTTTTTGACCTTATTTATTTATAATATTTTAGGTCACAACCACAAATTGTTTCATTTCTTGCAGTACTAGTCGTGCAGTACACATCAAAGTCAATCAGACAATTTCTCCTGCGCTGTCAATGGAAACAAACAAAAATAGGTATTTTCCTATATCATTTTTTTCTGGTCACCTTTCTAGATGTGTGTTAAAAAAGTATGTATGGAAGTCAGTAGAAGAATAATTATTCAGATAAGGTTCTATTTGTAAAAAGAGAAATTCAACATTCCCTTAAACATTCCCTTGTAGGAATCTCCATGTGACATAGTCCATGTGTTTAAATAGTGGTAAATGATTTCCACCAGGGAATATTTCCCTGATTTTTTAAATGGAGCCCATAATGTACTATTTCACATAAAAGGAATACTAACCATATAATAGTAACATACAAAAATAAAAGTTTTACAATTCTTTTTGTGTTAGAATATGAAATATTTAGGATCATTTGGATTCATCACTTTTATGAAACAATTCGCCCACTTCGTTTTAAAAACTTTAGGAAAAAACTTGCAAATATAATCAGAAAAATAAAACCAAAGCTTTTAAATATATACCCAGAAAAAGGGAGAGAATTTATACAAACTTAATTTAGGGGGCATATTTATAAAGCAGTGAATGATAAATTCACTAAGCATTTTGCAAATTAATGTTTGGTGGATGTCACAGCTTTATAAACATATAACTAACTGCAAGGGTTCTAAAGAATTTTTTCCCCATGCTACATTTACACACAAACAAACACACACTGTAAAATTCCCTACTGTGAATTCTCTCTCATATAGTTGTTAAAGTAGTAGTACAATCTTGTACTGTCATAGTTATTCACTATTGAGGTGACTATGAACATTGTAATGCATCGTGTAATGTGTTGCTGCTATATAAAGTAATTACCAATTATTAAATGTATTATTATTACTATTAATATTTTTTATTATTATTATTATTATTATTAATAATAATAATAATAATAATAATACAAAATATTTGTAGTTCACAAGATACCCATTATTGATTTTGGGGTTCCAAAAGATTGCATTGTTAATAAGTTATCCAATAGGGTTTAATCAGAACCACATACTTGTTGTTGTATCTTTAAGTTTTTAACTAAATGTAATCATTGGTCCAATTCACTTTGCAATGCTTACAATATTAGTTAACTAATGATAGTAATTATTGATAAAAAATACTCTTCCACGAAATCTAATATATATATATATATATATATATATATATATATATATATTATATATATATATATATATATATATATATGTGTGTTAATATTTCTCAAAATACAAAAATCTTTTCAATTAGAGACAACTTTCCTTTTTTTTAGATTTATTGATAAAAAATACTCTTCCACGAAATCTAATATATATATATATATATATATATATATATATATATATATGTGTGTGTTAATATAGGCACACATACAGTACATGCCTATATTATATGCATGAATTAGTAGTATACATTTTTATAGGAAAGGCACTACTGGAAAGACAACCAAAAGTTTGTAAATATATTTGTAACAAGCTCACAGAGACTGGCAATAGTCTTTGTAACAAAGGCTACCAACAGTCACTGCAATTATTGTTAGATTTAGATGCCACAGTCATTACTGGTCTTCACATTGGGCCTGATTTATCAAAGCTCTCCAAGACTAGAGGGCATGTACTATCATGGGGTGAACCTGGGTGATCCAGCAAACCTGAAATGGACTCTCCAGGACTGAGAGTATTTGCCAAATAATAGGACATGGTTTTAGTAAATCCATTCCAGGTTTCTTGAATTACCTAGGTACTCCCATGACAGTTTATCTTCTCCAGTCTTGGAGAGCTTCAATAAATCAGGCTCATTGTGTGCTCCCTGCTGGAACAAAATTAGTATAAAGTTATATAAAGTTATAGTCTCTTACGGCAGCAGAGCATTATGGTAGTGGTCAGCAAACAGATGAAAAGAAAGCTGCAAAGTCCGACAAATGGGGCCCAGATGTACATGTTACAATCAATGTTCCAGGAGTCAGCCTTTGTATCTGTTGAGTGTGTATAAAAAAACAGCCATAAGAATTTCAGTCAGTTTATTGAATGTACATATTCTAGACTTGTCAAAAATGAAGATGTTGAGAAATTTAAAGTGTATGAAAAGGCTAAAACCCTTTTTTAATCTAGGTTTATAAAGAGTGTGGAATAAGAGCAATCTCGTTGGGTGTTTACTTCTATTTGGGGCTATTTTTGAGAGATGCAACCTCACTTCCTGTTCTGACAATGGTTTTCCCCCAAACAGGAAGTGAGGAAGCATTTTTTGACTCTACTAAAGATAAGCATATGTGCATTGTTTCTTATAAAACAAAGAATACAGGTAGTCCCCGAGTTAAAGACATTCAAGATACAGAGGACTCCTAGATATGAATGGGGCTTCCCTGCTCGCTTGTGTGCAGGACAGAGGCTTGATGGGGGCAGTTTGCATGACTTGCAGAAGAAATCCTTTGCTAAACACAGCTGAGAATTTACTCTTCTGCAACATCTTGTAACTCTTTAATGACCAAGGAAAACTCTGCAGTTGTTTATTTTTGCATATCAAAGCACAGCTTGCTCCAGAAGGTAATAAATATCTAGGCTCCATAAAGTTTTTTGCATTGTTTGTGTTTAGCTCACAGTGAGGATTTTATACAGTAACTGACACTACACTGCCTAATAATATGTTGAGACAAACATCTGTCCTAATTACATTTATTAAAATAATTTTACCTCTTCCGACTTACATACAAATTCAATTTAGGAACAAACCTACAGTCCCTATCCCGTATGTAACCCGGGGACTACCTGTAAATAACAGATAGCAAGAATAATCTTGCATGGGTTTAACCCTTTTCTACTTTTTGGCCTACTGCACATTTATATTGACAAGTAAAGTTCTCATTTGCGGTGTATAAATTTTGGCAGATTTGTCTAGGATTCAGATTGTGCTTATATACCTACAGTTTTCTCATCCAATAAATGTTTTCCATTGCATTCTTTAACTGCTAAAATATGGCATACACAAGAATAAAAACATGGCGGATGTTCTAATTCTGCAACTCAATGACATCCCAGCAAGGTTTACATACTTGTTTTTCCAGGGCTGCAGTCACAGACATCTCCTGTCCTTGACTCCTTAGCAGTGGTGGCTGGAGGTGGTTTGGTTGTGGTTGGTTTGGGTGTTGTTACTGGTTTAAGAGATAAAAAATATTTTATTTAATAAAAAATCTTGATTCTTATAGTTATATGGAGGACTGGATTTTAGGAGAAGTACTTTAATTTAAAAGAAGTCTGTGGAATTATTAACTTCCTTGTGTATCTGATAAATAAAACTCAAACAGTAAAAACTCTGGCAGACTGTTGCCAACACGCTTTGCTCCTGCATTTTGTTTGGTGGCTCCCTACTCATGTCAATGCAGTAAAAAACAATCCTGACGCGTTACCACATTATAACACATAGGTGTACATACTGTATATGTGGCATACTTGGACCTGCTGGGGGTGAACAATTTTTCTTCCAAACTGCCCCCACTTTATACCCTTTATCATGCCCATGCATACCATGGCCCCGTTTATTTCTATGGGAGGAGCCAAAGGACTGGTAGAGGTTTAAAAAGAACTCAATAGGAACATCCCCACCTATACATCAATATTATATTCACCAATATGTATTGACCACCAATGTAATGGATATTCCTCAGTTGACCACCAATTAAGTGGACATTCTTCCTTGCAGATTTGTGGTCAAAAGGAGGAAGAATGCCTCATTACATTGGCAACACTTGAATAGTGAATGTCCTGTTACATTTTTTCACTGACTACCAATTAAGAAAAATATTCTTCCTTCCACTGACCACCAATGCAAAAGGGCATTTTCATCATGCTGACATCAAGGTAAGGGCATTACCCCTCATTCTGACCCCAGTATATAGGTAATTTATTTCCTCACTGAGCCCAATGGCCATTATTCCCACCACTGACCCCAATATGAGAACCATTCTTCCTCCCAATAATCCTTATGTAAAGGCCATACTTCCGATCACAATATAAAATGCATTCTTCTTTCCACTGACACCAGTGTAAGGGTCATTCTTCTTTCTAATAACCCCAAAGTAAAGGGCACTGACCATTAGGCCCTGATTCATTACAGCTCTCCAAGACTGGAGAGAATACACTTTAATCAGTGAAGCTGGGCGATCCAGCAAACCTACACTGGATTTCCTAAAAGTCATTTGCTATTTGTTAGCATTTGTTTTCTATCCTGGATCAGATCCATTCCAGGTTTTCTGGATCACCCAGCTTCACTGATGAACGTGTATTCTCTCCTTTCTTGGAGAGCTTTAATAAATCAGGTCTTTAGTGTAAGGAACATTCAGAAAATTATTATAATATTATTAGTGATCTGTGAAAGATAGAATTGGCCTTACACTGGTGGTCAGTGGAAAGAAATTGCAATCAGCCAGCAAGTTGGAGACCCTGTAAAACATTTCACTCTTAAATCTTTTTGCTCCGATACAATGAGCCACTGATCTAAAAAGTGAGCAAGCAGAAAAGATCAAACTAAACTTCTCAAGCTACTCGTTCCAGGCCAGTGACTTGAAAAGTATTGAAGCCAGAGATCATTAGCTAGACGGAAGTTTTCAGAAGGTCAGCTAAGGAATCCTATACAGTAACAAAGCTCAGAAATGTTAGTTTGCAGATATATCTAAAGACAATACCTTCTGGATAGAAGAGTTGGAGTCCAGGACTGAAGGTTAGCTCTGTATTTTTATTAATCATACAGTAATAGGTCCCCTGGTCATCATCCTGAAATGATTCAATGGTCAGGGTGTATGACGATCCTGATTTATCTGGTTTGAAATGATGGGCCTGATTTAAGTTTCTATACAATGCTTTTTTCACAATACTGAGATACACAATTGCTTCTGGATTCTTTCCATTTTTCTTTTGGCGGAACCAATATATTCCATGGTCCATGGATTCCCCTTGCTCGCCTGAGCATTCTATCTTCACCTTCTGGGCAGTGCCCCTGTTTACTGGAGGACCAGTGAGCTTCAGGTGCTGTGAACCTAAAAGAGATATTTATACTGAATAAGACAGAGTTATAGATAATGATACACAGTCCAAAAATTACTGATATTTACTATATATTATAATTATAATATTCTAGGTTGAGTGACTTTTCCTATGGTGACTTTAAAAATCTGAGTGCATTGTTCAATTTTAAATTAAAAGAAACCTTGTCACCAAGTTGCAAAACCTGCAGAAAAATATTTAAAATTTAAACTTGCATCATAAATAATTGTTATTGAAATTGACTTTGTCAGGTGAAGCTTCTTATTTCCCAAACCTTCATGAGATTTCATACTGTCTTATCTTTTAGGAGTCTAATTTCTAGCTGGCTCCTAGTTCATCCGCTGCTCCCCCACTCACCTATGCAACCTTTATTCAGCTGCCAGGGAGGAAATTATGGGAATTACTTTAAAAGTCACAGCTTAGGACTGATGACATCCCATCCAAAATGGTGGCTCTGGGTAGTGATCTCTGGACTTTCAGATGTCTACACAAAGGAAGGCTTTTGCAGGACAATACCATGCCTAAAATACATTGCATACGGTTGTTGAAGTACGTAATCTGGCAACAGGGACCCATTAGACTTTTGTCCTCGGAAAGAATGTTTCATGATCCCAACGATGCATGAACGAGTGTTGTACATACAGAGCTGTTCTGCTCTATGTAGAGGGGAGGAAAGAGAAGGAGCAAGAGGCACTCCACTGTGCTCTCTCCCTTCACTTGTATTAGGATCATTCAATGTTTGTGGGTCTGCCAGGACGAATCCATGAACAAAATCGGACAAGCACTCTACACAGTTCAGATTCTCGTCTGATATTAGCCCTGAAATGATAATCAGACAAGAATCATCTGACGTGTGTACGTAGCTTGGGATCTGGAGAAATTACTTAATAAACAAAAAAAAGTAGTAAAAATGAATAATAAAATAAAAAACACAAAATAAACATATAAAAGTCATTTAAATGACTTGACTAATGTAATTGAAAACAAAAAAACAGGAAAACCCTAACTTTAAGTTAAGACTTTTTCCAAGTTAAATTGGGGAATTCAGGTCTGAGAAACCATTTTTTTCAAAGGATGACCCATGTGTAACTTTAAAATGAAAACTGAAAACTGCATCAATCAATCTTGTACAGAGCTCTGATGAAAAGATATGTAGTGTTATTCAATTTAAGGCAAATGAAGCGGCTAATAATTCTTAAAAATCTTTACTTTAAATGGCCTCCTCAGTGAGTTAGGATTTTTTGAAACTGTTGAGGTCAACCAAGTAATTTTTTTTAAAAAAGGACACTTTAATGGCCTTTTTATAACTTCCTAATATACAGAAGTGCACTTTTACATATGATGTTGATAAAATTTTAGGTATCAATAGGCTCAGTAATTTTGGCGTACAACAAATGTACAATTGCTGTACAACTAATGTACCTACTTTGTGGTCTTTATTACATATAAGACACCATCTTAAATAAGTGTTGCCTATTGTGGGCAACAATTCACAATGTCTTGAGGACAGAGAAAGAATTATGGGAGACCCATGTTTTAGGATACTATTTGCAACGCCTGTCAAGTCAATTTTTATTTAATACAGTGCCTACCTGTATTAATCTAATCTGCCTGTCTACTACTAGGACAAAAGGCAATTTGATGACATTGGCAACAAATGTCATCCCTAAAGCCACCATATAATTTTACTTTAATAGCAGAAATGTGAAAATGTAGAAATAGGGTTGGATGTGTTCCTAAAAGCAATGAATAAAAATAGCTACATACATCTGTACAAACAAGCAGACACAAGGACACAAACTACCGAGTTTTGGGGATCCCCAAGGATTTTTGCAGATATGTACATGGACACGAGTGTTTGAATCTTGGCCAGGACACTGTGTGCATGGAGTTGTATGTTCTTCCCATTGTATTATTATTACAGTATTATATATTACAGTTATATAGCGCCAACATATCACGCAGTGCTGTACAAACTCCATAGTCATGTCACTAGCTGTCACTCAAATAGGCTCACAATCTAATGTCCCTACCATAGTCATATGTCTTTAATACAGTCTAAAATCAATTTGTGGGGAAGCCAATTAAACTGCAAGTTTTTGGAATACAGGAGGAAACACATTCAGACACGGGGAGAACCTGCAAAGACCATGCAGATACTGTCTTGTCCAAAATTTGAACCTGGGACCTAGCGCTGCAAAAACTAGAATGCTAACCACTGAGCTACCATGTTTAGTATTCCAGTTTCCCCTCAACACGCAGTTAGGTTTAATGGCTTCCCAATTATTGTCCTTTGGCTGTGTTAATGACTGCACTTTGGACATTAGATTGTAAGCCTCTTTTAGAGATAGTTAGATATAACAATAAACTGTGTAAAGGTAATATTTAGAATATATACACACACACACATATATATATATATGTATATATATATATATATATATATATGTATGTAATTTTAAACAAGCATATCCTCCATATTCCACATATTCATGGGTCTCTAATTTACATAGTATACTCATAAGGAAACACAGACCTAAAGGAACCTTACATTACATATATGCATTTAACCAATTATAAAATACATGAATCAACTTTGTCCCAAGATTCATACATTTTTCTAATAAATCCAATGTGAGAAACACATAAATGCATTATGTAAAACTTGTGTTAATCTTAGATAAAAAAAAAAACATTATAAACAGAACCTGGTATAAGAAAGTTCTTCTTCCAGATACTCGGTGCCAAAATAAAACTAATAACAGCACTTGAAACATTAAATCCAAATCAATGTCCATCCTCCACTTGACGCATTTCATCCAAATAGACTTTCTCAATATGACCTGTTCACACCAGTGAAAGTCTGAATGCTGTATTTTGGGTGCATTTACCTGCATATTGCCTTTAAAGGAAGGGAGATGAATTCCATAATGATCACCCATCAACATATGCCAAGAGTAGCAATGCAAGATATGTTAATATATTCAATTGTGTTGTAAACCACCCAAAGGTTTTTTTTTTAACTCAGATCAGCTAGTAGTTAGGCACTTTGGGGCTTCGGATTGCTTTTATTAACAGCATTTTAATCAGTAGTTAAACCTGGTGCACGTTTTGTTTTTAATTCTATGCAACTACAATAAATCTGAGTTTCATTCTCATTTGTATTTATTGTATTATAGTAATATATGTACTCAACAACTAACAACATCAGCAATCTTTTTAACCTCTGTACAACTTCTAACTTCATAAATAGCATAACATAAAGATATAAAATGCTCATGTAAAGACTTTTTGTTGAGCTGCAAATAACCCATAGTATATAGAATGCTGGGTTACTGAAAAAGATGGGCAAAATGGAATGAAGAGTAATGCAAACATAGCAATATCTATAGCAAGAACTATAAATGTGGTTCGTGCTTAGCTCTAAATCTGCTTTTTTTTCTTTTCAATACAATTTAAATTATAATAAAGTAATGTTGCAAACTAATAGAACAAATAGAAGGAGAATAACCTCATGCACACATATCTCTTGCAAATACTTTACACATACTACAGAGAAACTAACAAGAATAATCATAAACCAGAAGACAATACCCAAACCCATATGCACTCCTCTGAGAGCGAACGCAGGCTTTCACAAATTTTCAAATCAACCTATTTTAGTGGGGTATATGAAAGCTCCATAGATCAGAGTTACCTTGAATTATTGTAACCCTTAAGGGGACCTCATCAACAAAGCTAAGTTACATATATTGAAAAACAAAAGGGAAGAGGGCACAGAAAAGAAGTAAAGAAGGAGAAAGAAAAAATTATGATGTCCTAAGGGGGAGAAAAATTGGGGAGGGAGCAAAAAATATGAAGGAGAGCGGGGAATGGGGGAAATGACCATAAGTAACACCCCAACACAATATCTTGGAAATCTCAAGGGTTGATGACTCAAACGATTATAAAGATAGGAATGAGCGATGCAGATCTTTTGACCGATATGATCTATCCAGGGGAACCATATCCAATGAAATTTATCCAGTAAGTAAGAAAACATTGCTCATATTTTTTCATTAGACAAAAAAAAAACAGGTAATTTCATTCCTCCTTTTGACTACTGAAAGAACAACGTATGGAGTTTAAATTAAATCCTTTATTGAGTAAATTAAAACCTATTAAAGATAAAAGTTTAGGGATCCATTTGGATATTCTTTCCTGAAGAAAGAACCCAAAGAACACCTAAAGTTTTTATCTGTAAATGCATAAATAAAACTGTCTGCATTAATTGATGGCTAAGACATTACAAGCGAAGAATTAAAGGCAACACAAATTACCTGAAACTCATACTAATTTCAATTGCGCTTATTTGCCATTACATATCACCTACAACCTATAGTTCAAAGTCAGGCTTCAAATCTAGTGAAATCACTAAAGCACACAAATTTGCTTGTCATGACTCCAAATCTCCAAATTCAACAAATTAATTAATTAGTTATATATATATATATATATATATGTTTGAAGAGCTTTACAATTTTCCATTTATTATCTGTATTGGTAACTGATGGTGGAAATGATGGATCAATATGATAAATAGGCAACAAATAGTGGAACATAGAGCAAAAATTTGACTGATTAATTGATAGAATTTTTAGACAGACAGAAAGAATTGTGCTCTAACAATCCAAGCTTATATAGTTTCTATATAATACAGTTACATAAGTGCCAGGTATATTTTATACTATATTATACAGCTATGCATTTGCTGTTTGATTTTATTATCTGTCCCTGTAAATGTTCTAGTTTTTTATATAGATGACTATAAGCATGGTATTTTGTTTTTTGTAGAATATAAAATCTTAATAAACCTTTCTCACCAATTACTAGTCTCGTTTTTATGCTAACATTTCCTGTACATTTCACAACTCCACAATCACAGCTAAGATCATTTCTGCTTTTCATAGATCTATCTGAGAAGCTTTGAAGGTCATCAGGGTTCTTTCAGAGACAATTACAACTTTATAAATGTGTCTCTCGCAGAATAACTGCGATTTAATATATTTTACAGTACTGTTTTTTTTTTTGTTATCTGGGCAAAATTGAGTAACAGAATCAAATCTTCACTCTTTTGGGTGTGAACATTCTCAATCAGCTGCATTGGGCTCTATTTGTAAAACACATTCCCACAAACATTCCCTCATGGAAATCTTCTAAATTCATGTGCTTCAATAGCAGTATCCAGGGGATGTTGAATTTGCTTTATAAATACATTTTGTTATATTTTGCTACTAAAAACTGTTAAAAATATGCATTTGAAACCAAAAATTCAATAAAGGTAAATTAAAGAAAAAGTGTATAAAAATAGTAATAAAAAAGAGATAAATCAAACTACTAAAAATAGTTTCTATTTTAATGAAAGCCTAATGCAAAGCAGCTATGTTATACATAAAGCTAGATAAAAGGGTTTTACAAAAAAATGACCTAATGAAGTTTTTTTAGATCATGCTGCCTTTGCAAATTGAAAAATCAGTAGAAGTTCAATTTAAATATCCAGCCCTAGAGCAGAAATCTGCTATCATTGTATTCTTTGCTGCGCCCACATACTGAGATAAGTGATCAGAATTGCAGAACTCACATTCAGTATATTCTTGCTGCATAACAATAGTTCAGAAAATACTGGCAGGTTACTTTGCTTAATTGAACAAAAAACTGTTGCATGTCTAAATTCACTTTTCTATAGATTCCTGGTAATAGCACACAAGTGTGATAGCAATCCTTATAACAATCCTACTGACCATACATGTGAATGTAACAAGTTATAACATACCTGGGAAAAGGCTGAGTAAAATAAATAGAATAGTGACTGTCCCCATTATATGGCCCTTCATAGCTCTGCAGAAGAAATCTCTCATTGTCAGTAAAGGATGTCTCACTTCTGGGGTCTCAATACAGAGAGAGGATGTGATGTCACTCATTCCCTCTGCTGATAAAAAATACACTATATAGAAACTAAAACAGAGAACATCACAATATAGGAAACATGCAATACAAACAAATAAATATTTATATTACAACATAACTAAAATTTACTCTAAACTTCCTTCACCCTTTCCCTTGAGAAGAGACGAAAAAGGGGGGATATGATCACCCTGTATAAATATTTATATGGTCCATATAGAGAACTCTCTTCCCAATTATTCACTTTGAGATCATTACAAAGAACAAGAGGGCACTCTTTGTGTCTGGAGGAAAAGAAGTTTAAGCTCCGGACAAGGAAGGGATTCTTCACTGTAAGTGAAGTGAAAATGTGGAATCGGCTCCCTCAGGAAGTAGTTTCAGTAACTACTATAGATTGCTTTAAGAAAAAGCTGGATGATTTCTAGGAGCACAGAATATAACTGGGTATTAAAGATTTAAAGTAAAGATAACAGACTGTTGATCCAGAGAACATCCGATTGTCTCATGGAATCGGGAAGGAATTTGTCCGCCTGTTAATGCAATTTGTACCAAGGTTTTTTTGGTCTTTATTGGTTTTATATCTGGGATATGTTTATAGTGGTCGAACTTGATGGTCTTGATGGTCTTATGCCTGTTTTTCAACCTGACCTACTATGTAACTACATGGACATCCTCTGTCTAGTTTTTGTAGGCTACCTAAAATGAACCCATCATAATAGAAGAACCAAAGCTGCCACTTGTTCTTTTTAATGCGAAAAGGTCAAAGTTGTGGTTTTTATCCTCCTTTATTTGATGAACTTTACAACTTACCAAGTGTATATGTAACTATGTAACAATGTGAAAACAACCTAACCTGGTGAGCAAATATATCTATTGGCATTTAGGCTACTAAATATTATTGCTTGATTCTTTTCTCGTAACGTTAAAAAATTAAAATCTGAGATAAATTGTGAGGATTCATTAAGTGACAAGACAAAACAAACTCACATTTTATGGTGCTGTAGTAGTTCCAACAAAAAGACACTTGTATATGTCTGGTCTCCTGGTAGTTCTTCCCTACACGTTTCATCAGCAAAGGCTTCCTCAGGGGCGTTTGGCCTTTTTTGTTTAAAACTGCCAATTAATTCTAAGTTAATGGACTAAGAGGAGCACAAGAGATATATCCAACACTGAAGTGGATTGTCAGAAGATACTCTACTTGATGGGCACAAACACTGTGATGATTCCAATGTACAGTAGACACTGAATATGTTTAAATAAATGATGACTTTATTTGTATGGAGGTCACTTTACTTTTCGAGTCCTCACAATTTATTATATTCAATTTTAATGGGAAGTGCTGAATACTGGTTTATTTGACATATAATACAGGTCTGGAATAAATATAAAAGATTGTTGGTTGGATGCAATAGGACTGATTTATTAAAGCTCTTCAAGACTGGAGAGCATACACTTTCATCAGTGAAGCTGGGTGATCCAGCAAACCTGGAATGGATCTGGTCCAGGATTGAAAACATTTGCTAACAAATAGCAAATGATGTAAATCCATTCCAGGTTTTCTGCATCACCCAGGATCACCAATAAAAGTGTATCTGCTCCAACCTTGTAGAGCTTTAATAAATCAGATCCATTAGGAGAAGGGCATGCTATTACTAGAAATGTACCAGCATTCTGTAGCAAGTAACATTATTGTATTTTGGGGTTGTATACCTGATTGTGTGTGACCAATCCTGGTACTCATGACTGCAGAGCCAGATTATTGTGGACCATCTGCTAAAATCCCTGTGTGCTGCTGAGCTGCTCAGGTGCAGAGAATGGAGTTCAAACTTTTCTAAAACTGCTTCTGAGAAAACAAGTGAGGAATATAAAACAGGATGTCTAGCTGTGTGCAGATTGCAATGACCCCTACACACAGTATGTTACATACTCGGTTGGCGTGTTTTGTGGTATGTGGTCTATGTAAAGAAGCCCAAAGTTTAGGGATCCTGGCTTTATGTAAATCCAGCCCTGATACTTCTGCAAAAGATTTTGGAGGACCGGAATCTACTGAAGGACCATAATCTGCATCTGAATCCCTTCTGTGTTTTATCCTTCATAATATGTGTATAACAATAACAAAACTGGGGTCAATATACTGAAAAAAATGGCTTTCCTTTTCTAACCCTTTCTCTTTTAAATTGCACTGTTTTCATTAATTTGGTAATTAAAATACATGATAAATTGCATGCACGTTCTAATATACTGTATATATATATATATGTCCATATTGACTGAGAAGATGGCAGAACTCTTGGCCAATTGACTTTGCCAATCACAACCTCTAAGATTTACTAATAGTCAAAAGGTACTTAAAACCCTGTGGGGTATATTGAATAGAGAAACCCACTTATTATAAATCATTAAAAGAATTTGCTGTTCATATGATTGGATAATTGAAGTAAATATTTACACAAAAATTGATATGTGCAGAGAAATGGGACTTTAACAGCATATATAAAACTCCTAAAACATTTTATTGGTACATCGAATTTAAAAGTAAAGTAGGAGACATTGACTTTTGCAGTGCCCCAGAATGGGAACCATGGTGTCCCTATATTACAATATACAGACATACATCTACTTTTACATAAAAGTATCAAAAAAAATACATAGTTGAAACATTCCAGCAAATCTCACATGAAGTGCCAGTGTATCATTGACACGTTTCGTGGTGTAACACCGCTTCTTCAGGATAAAGCTTAATGAGACTAGTAAACATAATGATACAGCATAAAATAAATAAATAAAAAAGGTTTTTATATGCCGTTAATGTCCTGTTTCTCTGCACATATCAATTTGGTCTATATTTGGGAAGTGGCATGTGGGCATCTAATGCAATATATTGAATGTTCGCCAACCAGTGAATGCTTTATTTATATGTAAAACATTTACACACGCTATTTATCCCTTAATGAATCATTGTTCGCTGTGATGATTGACAATATTTGTCTGTCCTGTTATTTCCCTTCTTCAATTTATAGCTGTCATCTTTATACCCCAGGAAGATAAGAGCAGTGGCTGTTCATTCAGATCAATCTTTTATACATGAGATTGTTACATTACCTATAACTATTTTCTCTGCTGAAAAAAAGCACATTTAGGAATAAGCATGCAGTGCTAGATAATGACAAACTGCTTGTTTGTGCAGGAAATATACATGTATTTTGTATGCGTGTAACATTAAATGGTAAACTAAATTGAAATAAATTGTTTATCTAATAAAAAAATGAAAAACATCTTCCAAACCCTACAGACATTTTTACCGATGATGCTTGCCAAGGAAAGCAGACAAGTTCATATGTTTCCCATATGTCTCTGGGGCTTTAGGATACGATCTATCACTGTATATATCACTGTAATGATACGTCTAATCTTTAACATGATTCTTTTTAATATTTATAATTTTTATTTGTTTTTTGACACATATTTTCAATTTAATACTAAACATAAAGAACAAAATATATAACATCTTAATATAAAACATATAAGCATAGGTAAAATAAATAATAGAGAATTAAAGTATTAATACATACATTCTTAAAATGAAAACCCAGTGCAATAAACTTTACAAATGTTAAGCATGATTCTAATTTTTATTATTTCAATATAAAGTGCATTTGTACCTGTACTCTATGGCACTTTAATGGCATTGTGTAAATTAGAGCACAGTCATACTAAATTTTGTACCTTGTAACACTTGTGAAAAGCAAAGAATTATTTTATAGTCTTTGAAAAAAGTCTCAGAGATTTTCAAAAATAAAATTGGTTTGTGATAAAGAGCGCATTTAAAAAGCAGTAAAAAGCAGACATTTTTTTTAAAAAAGGCACTGCATGTGTATATTCCTAGTACCTGTGTTTTAAATTAAAGTAAATGTTGAATAATATAATTACTTCTTTAAAAGTATGCTGTCTTTTGTGAACTTCTGACTAACCACCTTAAAAGGGGGAAAGGTATAATAAGAGCAAATTGGTTACTTGGGTGGCCAACAATGGCCCAGGCATTTATGGCTGCCCACCCAGTGCCACATTTACCTACTCCGTACCCTCAACTCGGTCCTTGAAATTGGGACAAGCTGTAAATTCGGTGGTGCAGTGTTCTGAGAGAATAAGAACATCATGAAATAATAAGTTCCTCCACTGCATATGGAATTGTGCCAGCTTCCTGCTGGGAAAAACCAAGAAAAGAAATGGAATGACCAATGCGGGAACAGTATTATTATTATTATAAATGAACTGTATAAAGCACCAACGTATTACGCAGCGCTGTACATTAAATTGGGGTTGCAAATGACAGATACAGACAGTGACACAGGAAGAAGAGAAGAACGTACCCAAAGGAGCTTACAATCTAAGTACAAACACTACTAGTACAGCAAACCCATTTCACCAACACCACTAAACTTTATGGCGGGTAAAATCAGGTCTGTAAAATCATTGCTGGTGGTTTTGAACATTACCTGCAACACTCCTGCAAGGCTACCTGTGACTTAGCAGAAGGTAATATTAAATGCATTTAGTGGTTGGAGCCATTTGTTATTAAACAGGAACTGTTCCAATTTGTTGGAAGATCCCCTATACCTCAATAAGCCATTCTTTTATGGAGTACCACACATGCATCGTGTCAGGCAACTAATGTCATGTATCCCAAGGTTTATGTACATTCTCAGATATTCAGATATTCAGTCTTTGTTCTCAGGGAAGTATCTGTTGATTTAAGTTGACCTTTTGAACAGAAACTGAAATACTTTTCATATGCTATTTGGTTCTGATGCTTATGTGCAGGGATGTGACTCTTGCATGGATGTTGTTCCAAGGGAGATATCTGCTTGTATATGGCCACACACTAAGTTTTACATATAAATTAGGAAAAGAAAGATTGCTCTGAAATCTGCCTTCCATTGATCTTTACCACCCAGCCTGTATGCTTGGCAGATGTTGGCTGTCAGGTGTCACAGATGTACCCCCATCCTCCTGTACAGGAAGTAGAAGGAAATGTTGGAGGGTCTCATCAAACCCACTAGTGAGGTCCTGTGGTCCACGTGCCCTGTATGTTTGCACACGCTTCTTTCTGACTATAACCACAAATGACTTCCACCCTGCAGAGAACTGTAAACATGAAGGGTGTAGGATCAGCAAGACTCAGAAGTGATGCTGAGAGCGTGCCTAGACCACATCTGCTCTACTGATACCTGGGAAATGGCATAGGGGGTCTACAACTCGACATGTCACATCCAGGTCTACGAGAGACCTTCACTTCCTATTTCTACCTGTTGTTATCAACACTATTATATGCCAACTACTGCTTAGGAATTTATTTCCACACTTAAGTGTGACAGGACACAGGCAAATCATTGTATTCGTGCCATCATTAAAAACACAACCCTTGTAAATGAAGAATTGTGTGGCTATCCAACATTTCTTGGAGCAAGTATCATTATCATATCATAAAAGTGATAAACAATATAAAGAACAATATATATATATATATATATATATATATATATAAAAACTACAAAAAACAATTTATAAATATATATATATATATATATATATACACACATATAAATATATATATATATGTAATATATATTTAAATAACTATAAATAACATTAAATATATATATATATGTATAACACAAAATGTATAAAACAAAAAAGGAAAGAGAAGAAAAAACAAGAAAAGAGTAAAAAGATAAGTAAAAGGCGAAAAGATCTATGAACTTCAAACTTCATCATGAAAAAAAATAAAAAGCCACACAATGATGTTTTATATACAATACAAATATATTTATAGATATGTAAATTATTATTTAGCAATTCACAATAGTAAATATTGTCTTATTCATAACCAAATTTTGGCACGTGCTTTATTCCGATATTGGTGAGTCTCTGCAGAAGAGAGCCAAGGATCTAGATAAAATCAAATATAAGGAAGAGAAACAGCTTATGCTTACTAAAACTTTAACCCAGCGGTCACCAACTGGCGTTCCACGAGAACATTTTGGTGTTCGGTGGCTCTGACCGCTGCGCCCCCAGCTGGATCCTTCCCCTGACCCTGCTGGGGGCGCACCAGCCCGAGCCATAGACGGGGTCACGCCATACAGATTGTAGACTCAGACCTGCGATGGGAGAGTGGGCTGGTTCTGGTATCACAACGTCACTAAAGGGAAAATTTCTTCCCTTTTGAGTGACACCCGACTCCCGACGCATGTGCAGTGGCGACCACTGCCTTAACCTGTAAAAAGGTGGGAAAAGATATTCATACTGAGCCAATGACATTTTACCTTTTTTTTTCTCTTTCAGATAAGTGGTTTAAACATCACACACCAATAATACATATATATTGATGTTTATTTTGTTGCATTTTTATTGATTACTGTTTTGAATATTAGCAGTGACGGCTGCATTTTGTGCATCAGGTTTATACTTGAGTCAAACCAAATTGTCCTTATTCTCAGGTAAAAAAAAGTTACTTTGTATATATTTGAGTATATATGGTAATTTGCAATATACCCGTCATTATGTACCAGGAGTTTTGATTTATGTGATCATTTATATGCTCTGGGCTGTAGGCCTTGTGTATGACTGCGTATGGCAATGAGGCCTATGTAGAAATCACTGGGTCCTATACCAACATTTTGGATGCCCCTTCCCATGATTGATTAGGTTCAAGGAAAAAAAAACTGCGCTCCACTTTTTCTTGAATATTTTAGATTACAGTGACCCAGTTCTTTCTTCTGGTTTGGTCCCCCTTGGTTCTAAGCCCCACAGCAACTGCCATGCTCACTGCTGCTAAAAACGACTGGTCGTTTGATGTAATTTTACCTATTTTGGCGCTAGACTGTGAATGAAGTTGGAAACAAGCGTTCCTTTCTGTATTGGCCAGTTGTACAAGCTCCTATCCTTCCTCCTGTGCTGAAGCTGCATACTATTATTTTACTGCACACTGCGAGCTTTTGTGTGCATTAGAATCTGCAGCAATTCACTAGCTGGAGGACATCCAGCATCATCTAGCCCTTTCCTCCCCAGCTTGACTATGCCTGGGCCATCCAAGAGACTCGGCCCATACCTGCATGCAAATGCAGTCTGTCTAGAGCTCCAAGTCCTACAGACTGATATCCATTGATGAAGAAATTTGATATCTGCAGCAACTTGTCAGACTCTCTTAAAAGCTATGAACTGTTTGCATTGCATAGAGAAGTACAGATACCCAATGAAGATGTCGCTGGGTGTGAAATGCAATTAGTTTAAATCTATGGTGAAGTAATAAATGAGTCCACATTTTGGCGTAGTTTTGATTCCTAGGCTTGTCAAGGGGACACACTGTACTATCCGTAAAATATAAAAGTTTTACAAAAATAGCACATTACACAGCAAATAAATATAACAAAAAATAAAGTAACCCAACACCATGATAATTTGATGATCAGAGTCCTTTGGCACCAAGAGCTTGATTGACTATTTTGTGAACAGAGGTAAAAAAGAGTGCTCTAGGTGTTTACATTCTTCATCTGATGGGAAGTGGTCTTTACCTATATAACTAAAACAAAATTTCCTCTAAGCTTTACTAACTATTGTGATGCCACCTAGTGGTACAGTGCTGTATTGCTGCTTTAAAAATGCTGCATGTTTCATTTGCTATTTTACCTGTAAAGACTAGAGGGCGCTATTGTGATTTTTTTTTAGTTCAGCTTCGATACTGATCTTATTGAAGTTATCAGAATACATAATACAATCTAATACTAAACCAGTAATTTCTACAATTTTCTTTGCAAATATCTGTTGATGACCAGGTTACCTCTTTATTCCTAGTCTATGCTGCCCCTTGCTGGACAAAGTGTGGCATAAACTCTCTCTAGAGACAAAATGAACTTGATTTATTAAAGTTCTCAAAGGCTGGAGAAGGTAGACTATAATGGGAGAACACGTGGGATCCAACAAATCTGGAAAAATCATTTGCTGATATTTAACAAATTTATACAGTCCTGGACCGGATCCAGTCCAGGTTTACTGGATCACCCAGGTTCACCCATAATAGTCTACGTTCTCCAGTCTTGGAGAGCTTTGATAGATCAAACCCAATGTATGTGACATTCATATCTAATTTGTATCACTTCTATATAATTATTTTTCCTTTATGCAGCTCCAACTCATTATAATGAGAGTATGCGTGGAGTTTAATATTTATTTTTTTTAGGTATATCTTGTGTATTTTATGTTTTAATTGAATGTTTTGGTGATTGCAAGATTTTTCATAAAAACAAAATGTAGAATGGTCAGTTTTTATCCTTGTGGCTGGTGACAATGTTACTATAGATAGTATTTAGGGTCACATCAAGTAGGGCGGACAACACTAACGAGGCAAGAGCCATTAGAACCCAAGGCAGAAAAAAAGTGTGAAGAGCCCTCTCACCATGAGCTATGACCTTGTTCAGCAGCATAGGTTGCAGGTTCAGCTTTTTTCATGTTCTCCTCCTAAGAGCCAAAGGTGTGGGCAGCTCGGCTATCCATATCTCTAAATCTACATTAAATTTAAGTGGGTTTTATCAATTCATTAGTACTGATAAGAACTCTGGGGGGGGGGGTCAGCTTGTATGTCCCTGTAAATTGCATAGCAAAGATCTTACTGAATTAAGGACACTGGTAAGTAGGAGAATTAAATTGTATGTATTTCTTCTATAAAGTATATATAAATAAAAATGTTATAATGAAACATTTTTACAAAGGGGAACAATGTGGGGGGGGCTTATAAAGTGTTTTTCTATTACGGCCAGCAGTTATTTGAGAGTTTGGGAAGATCCTGAAGAAGAGAAATCCAAGAGATTGTTTGGGAGTAATTGAAGGTCTTGAAAATTCATGGAGAGGTCAGGTCCTTTAGAGAAATGTTTTTTTTTTTAAATTGACCCTCAGTCGACTGGGCACACCATTCGAAATCGAAACAATGGGTCAGACTGGAGCAGTTGGCAGGCAGAGAGACATTAGGGGTGATGCTGTGGTTGGACCCCATTCATACTGCCTTCTTCAACCACCCCACCATAGGCCCCGCATGGAAAATTTGCCAAAAGGTGATCTCCCACCCAAACATCTCACCCTTCCAATCAACGGTGTAACCAATATTAGACAATCCGGCTTAACACCGGGGGGGGGGGGGGGGACCCCTGTTTCTTGCATTTCAATAAGACAGGCATATGCAGGGTAAGTTGGACAGAGATACAGGAGATGACATCCCTAGGAACCCCCAAACCTCTGGGTTTCTTGAGAGCAAGGCAATTGACCAATCTCCTCCACTCCCTGCTCCCGTTGGAAGCTTTGCATGCCCACTTACACCATTTGAATCTCTATATACGAGCTGGGTCTGGATAGACAAACCCTCTCGGCTGAATACTCTTATCTCAATGATTCACCTGGAGATTTATCCTCGTGCTTTCTTTCCAATGGGAAGAAGAACTGGGCATATCCCGAGACGAACCCCAAAAACAGAGGAGCAATGGGATAGCACATCACTTATCTATTTGTAGCAGGTTCTAAGACCTGTATTACGAATTATTGTCACAATGGTATCTCATGCCCACCCAGTTTAATCAAATACCCTACTATCTCTGATCACTGTTGAAGGTGTGGCGAGGAGGTCCATTAATTCTGGTCATGCCCATTTTTGTGGTTCTTCTGGTCTGTAGTGAGAGAAATTTCCAGAAATTTACAATCCCGGATGACCATGTCTTCTGTTACAACATGTCACTCAAATTTCACAAGACCTTGGTGGTTAGACACCTCGTGCCAGCAGCTAAAGTTTGCATCCCATTACACTGGAAATCTTCTGTCTGCCCATCCATAGCCCAGTGGTTTCCCAATATTCATGGGATCATGTTCATGGAGGACCTCACAACTGACCTCCACGATAAAGCTGAGAAGTTTAAAGCTACTTGGTTCTACTGGAAGTTATTTGTAGATTATCATGATTGTGTAAGATATCTGGCTAATGGAACATGTCTTGTATGCCAACTACATTGAAGCAATTGAAACCATATTGTTATTTTTTACACAATTGCCAAGCTATATAATGTAAATCTGTATGCTGGACTGATAAGAAATCCCCCTTGTATTGTTCTGACCCCTTGATTTTTCCCCTCTTTTATGATGAATAGTTGTATTTTTTGTCTGTTTTCTGTATTGTTGACCCTTGTTATTATGAAAACAAAAAAAAATGTTAAAAAAGGGATCTTCAAAATGTAAGGTAAAGCAGACAAATAATATTTAACATTGAAAATATCTTCTTTGGTCATTATAGTTGTTCAAAAAGAAATGGAAAATTTATGTTCTCTTAAATAGAAGCTGTCATCCTCATTAGCATAATGTATTTTTTTT
>NC_092860.1:143399193-143407164 GCF_032062135.1 Pyxicephalus adspersus
CGTGAAAGATCCTTTCCAACGACAAAAATTGAAAGTGTGTACGCAGCTTAAGAAGTAAATTAAGAAGTAAAAAATATTTTGGTAAAATGATTAGAAAAACATAAATATGCAAATAAAATACAAACTACTGCAAAATCCAAGATATATTTTTCACTAAAACAATGAGAA
Organism: Pyxicephalus adspersus; assembly: GCF_032062135.1. Classification (NCBI taxonomy): domain Eukaryota; kingdom Metazoa; phylum Chordata; class Amphibia; order Anura; family Pyxicephalidae; genus Pyxicephalus; species Pyxicephalus adspersus. The sequence continues at coordinate 143,399,362 of NC_092860.1, forward strand.
AAACTACTTACAAAATGTAATATGGAATATAGAATAGAATTCAGTGCAAAAATTCACTTTAAAAAATAATAGATTAATAAAAATGTCAAGTACCCTAACTGTTGTTCTTTACAGCTAATAGTGAATAATAATAGTGACAGAAGTTAGAACAAACTATCAGTGCCGGGGGCCTTACAATGTTTTGTTAATGTTTTCAATCTTTTCTCTGTTTTAATACCTTGGCAGCATTATAACCTTTCTGAAACCCGTCACCTTTTCCAAGACAATTTACATGGTGGAAAGTAATAAATAAACGTGGAAAAAATTCTGTATTGCATATTATTATTACATATAATATTTCTATACAGTTATCAATATTTTTAATAGGAGTGAAAATTATTAATATGTTAATTTTCAGTAAAATATTTACCGACATTTTTTCATTTTCTTTGTTTATTTTCTTTGCATTTTTTTCTTTTATAAAACAGCAATTGAAATGTTGTTACAATAAAGTCATAAGATTTGAAACTGAAGCAACAACATATATACAAAAAAAAAAAAGCTTTTTAAAAGTCAATATATTTAAAATAGGAATATGAACAGAGCACAAAAATATTATATATATAGACATATATGTCTATATATATATTAGACATTTAAATAAAAATAATAGTAATAATATTAGCAAAGATAAAAATAACAAATCAAAATAAATTTTAAAAAATTTAGTTTTTTTTTTTTAGTATTCTGTATTTATTTTTATTATACTGTTTGCTATTAATATATATCAATAGCGTCTGACAGGATGAGACAGAACGCTTTTTACACAAGGCAAAGCATATTTTTAATGTCATAAAACTTAAACAAGCGTGGTCATATAATTAGAATGCATGTGTTTTGGGAGCTATAAATAAACTGTTGCTTTTACTAACATTTTATTTTTTCATCTTTTTATCCCTATTTTTATTTCTTATTTTTTTACAACTCAATAGGTCATCAATGTCCAACAATGTAACCTGCCCTAATAAACACAACTATTACAACTATTAACACAATTGATAAAAGAGTTTTGCAAACTTCAAAACACTTTTACCTCTTTTACGTACACCTTGGCTAAGATACCATGAGTATTCATCAAATTTGTTGGTATCTTTAACTCTAACAAATGCTGGAGGGAATGTGGATCAGAAGGGTCCCCTTCACAAATGTAATGAGTGAACAGAAATTACAATGTTCAAAGGGATGAATGTTTGCCTTTAAAAAAATTACACCAAACATTTATAACAGTTGTGTCCTTTCGCTGTTGTGGAGGTCACTTAACTTGCGTCCAGGTAGGGGTGCCTGGGTCACATGACTGGCTGCACATAAATCACCCAATCATGGGTGATCCAGCAAGCCTGGAACTGAGTTAGTCAAAAATTAGGTAGCACATTGTTTCAATCCTTGACCAGATCAGATAATGGAATTATTAAAAGTACAATACCATAGCATTTATTCAATGCAATGCAACATACAGTGGGAATAGTGATTTATTACAAACAGTTGTTCAAAAAATCCAATCCAGGTTTGCTGGATCACTCAGGTTCTCCTCTGATTATTTATTTTCTCCAGTCTCTGAGAACCTCAGTATAGCCAGCCCATTGACTCTTTATGTAGCTGTTTAACCTCCCTGGCGGTATGAATAATGAAGATTTTTAAATGTAAAAGCCCAACGGTCTCGCCAACCAGCCTGGCCGGCATCTGCTTCCCCGGGCCTCACTTTCCCAACATTCACGCACCGGGGACGCAGATGCCGGGCATCGCTGGAGGACGCCACTGGAACATGGGAACCAGGTAAGGCTTGGTAAACTCCCTGGCAATTCCACCCCGAGTGTGGCTCGGGGTTACCACTTTTGGTTAGGAAAATCCACCCCGAGCCACACTCGGGAATACCGCCAGGGAGGTTAAGACAGAAAAGAATCAGAACTGATGATCTCTTTATTGATTCCAGGTCCATGATTCAGAAACTATCCAAGTCTTTGCCCCATCATCTCAGCCAGGTATGTAGCATTTGTTTTAAGAAGAGCATCATATTTGAATAAATTGTGCTTTCAGTTATTAGGTTTATTGCTCCTCATTTTCACTGTTGCTGCTACTTATTTACTTGAGTTCAGTTATATATTTGCCTAGTAAAATGCATCAAAAATTGAAATTAGACTCCCTGTATAAGATGTCCGGATACAAAAATCTGGCCACTGGGGCCTAGCACTCCTTCTAACCACACTGGGAGTTATAAACAATAGTGATGTCTTTTCCTGTCTCCCTAGGAGGCTAGGAGGATTACAGGAGGTGGGGCATCTGGTGCTCAGGGGTGGAAATTAGCTAGACAGGGAGGGGCTTCCAACATCAGAGCCATTGATTGCCTTACTTCTTCAGAAGTTACTTCTTCAGAAGTCCCGACTCCTGTCTACCTTCTAGTTTTCTAGACAAACCACAGTGGGCAAATCTGTATATCGAAACATCCAAAATGAGGGGTCCAATTTAGGTTTTTGATGCAATTTGGGGGGAAACAGATAACTGGTATAATATACGTAGTACAGTTATACTTTAAGAGATAACGGGAGGCCATCAGCTAGGTTCATGATGTACACATATGTGAAATAAAGATGGCGAACTGTTAGCAGGTATATCAACAATGTCATGTAATATGATAAAACACAGAGCTCAGGATATTTTCCAGTTATTTCTAATATTTTAATTTCCAATAATATTGTTTTGTATACTGAATTAATTTTGTCTTTCTGTCTTCTTGATACACAAAGCAGAACCTCGGAGTGTAGGAGGTTTAGATATCGGCAAAGTGACACCACTCATTTATAAAAAGTCACACCAAGGAAATGTGGTCACCGAGACTGATACCTGCAAATATTCTGCATGAAGAAGGAGCTGTAAAAATGAAACTGTACAAATGGTGTTCTTTTCATGCTCTCACCAACTACGCAGCAATAATAAGGGAATTCCAGAGACTCCTATCAATGATGTCAACTATGCAGAAATACATATATATATACATAGATAAACACATGTGCAATGATGGGGACCAGGGTCATACTTACCATAGGCCAGGCAAAGGCCAGTGGACAGCACAGCCAGACAAATTGATGAAATCGATGAGCTATATTGAACTATTGGACCTTCTTGCCATGTTCGGTGGAGAGTGATGAGATGGAGTTCATGGTGGAGTAAGGAGGAGTATTATGCAACAAACGACATAAGACTTTCCATTTCTAGGGATTAACAGGATTTATATAGTCCAAACATATTATGCAGCGCTGTACATTAAACAGGGGCTTCAAATGATAGACAGATACAGACAGTGACACAGGAGGAGAGGACCCTGTCCTGAAGAGCTTGCAATCTAGGAGGTGGGGGAGGTATCACACAATAGGAGGGGGGATATGGATTGGTGGGTGAGTAGTGAGGGTATAAGAGACAGAAGAAGATGGGTTTTGCATGTCAAATGAGCAGAAAGTAGAAGCAACCAGAATAGGACGAGGAAGACCATTCCAGAGAGTCAGGGCAGCTCCAGTGAAGTCTTGGAGCCATGCGTGTGATGAGGTTATGAGTGAGGAAGTCATTAGTAGGTCATTGGAGGAGCAAAGGAAGCGGCTGGGGGAATATTTTTCTATCAGGTCAGAAAGGTAAGTGGGACAAGAGCTGTGGAGGGATTTGAAGGCAACACACAGGAGCTTGAATTTGATTCTAAGGTGAAATGGAAGCCAATGAAAAGAAATACAAAGAGATGCAGCAGAAGAGGAGCGGTGGGAAGGATGGATGAGTTTGGCTGCAGTGTTCATAATAAATACACATTATTGTCAAGATCCGATTTTGTCCGATCTACTGCGGCATTCACCGATGTGTCATTCAGAGTAAACAAGTAAAGGCATGCATTGCATTGATTTAGTTTATTATGTATAACTAAAAGGGGACTTCCATTGGCCCTTTTGGCACACATTTCATTTAATTCAACAGCCTTTTTTAATGTTAATATGTAGTGTGTGCCTTTAATATATTATGTAGACGCGTGCTTTGCCTGTAAAAGTGTGATTTGTGTAGATATCTAATAGCCCTGAGACTGTTGCAGTATGTCTTGCATGTGACTCTGTTCCTTCCTTTACTGTTGTAGGGAAGTGAAGGGAGGAGCAGAGGAGCTGGTGCAGTACAGACATTATATACATACTTCAAGAAGAGAAGGGAGTGATGATGTACAAGTAGGATGAGGATCATAACAAAAACTTAGAATTACACATATCATATAGAGCAAATCATGTGCAGCCTCAACACATGCAAAATAAAAACAAATGTTGAGAATAAAGCCGGGGGTACAGAAGACATAAAACATTCCTGCATCATTCACATACAAAGAACAAAAATGGGATTACATCTATTACATACAAATGTTAGAAAAAAAGTGTTGGTGTATAGGAATAATGCTCTGTGATTTCCACATATTATCAATGTGAGTGGTTATAGTTTATTGGTGATGGGTTTAAAAAAAACTCTCAAAGAATCAAATAATGGACTAAATAACAGACTTCATGGAATTATAACTTTGCACATGATGAGGTGGCTCAGAGGTTAACACTCTGGTCTTTACAGCGCTAGGTCCCAGGTTCGAATCTTGGACAGGACATTATCTGCATGGAGTTTGCAGGTGTTTTCCTCCATATTCCAAAAACATGCAGTTAAGTTTATTGGCTTCCTCATAAAATAGTCCTTAGTCTGTATTATTGACATATGACTGTGGTAGGGACATTAGATTGTGAGCTCCTTTGAGGGACAGCTAGTGACACGACTATTTGTACAGCTCTCTGCTTTATAAATACTGTGTAATGTTAATCATATTGACCCATATTGACTAAAGTGGTAGAGTATGTTAAATGTGGAAAGTGAATTTTTACTAATCCTAGTTAAAAAAATGTTTTTGGTAACATATGACTGGATGATTAAAAATATGCAAAACCTCTCATTTACTGGGTAGCAAAAAATTAAAGTTGCAAAAAATTAAAAATTTATTGCATTTAGTATATTCAGGGAATGAATTGCAATTCATATTTTTATAGTTCTTCATTGGTATTTACTATGCTTCTATATTTATTGGAAACATTTATTGTCATTATGTAATAGGTTTATGTAGATACTGCAAGTGGACAAATTTTTTTTACTGAAAACCACCAGTATGTTTATTCGGCTGAAGGGGTGGGGGGCATAGAAAGTTCAGAGCATAGAACTGGGAATGCAAAAATGCTACTTTGGATATACAAACCCTGTACTTTCTTATTAAGCAAGATAACTAAAAAGTAAAAAACGATTATTTTGTTACGTGATTTACTATATTTGAGAAATATAAAAAATCCTGTGTATGTTAAATTAAAACCAAATAATGATTTTTGAATGTTAATATCTCTGCCTATATCTGTCTAACACAGACCAACTTCCTCTATACAGTGAAGTTACTTACATGAAGTTTTCCTGAGCTTTGAAAGTTGGTTCTAAGATGTGGTAGAGTGCGCCGTACGCATCTATTTGTGCGGTTTACGAAGCGGGATTTTGTTTTTTTCCTCCAAATGACTAGATAACGTTTTCTTTTTGTTTCTGATCTTCATAGCATGTTATTATTTTAAATAAAAAGCAATAATTATTATTTTAAGGTACAAATGCAATGATAACTGAGCAGTTTGATAAGAAAATGATTTTATCCTATTATTACGTTTAGTATTATCTAAATCTTAGTATTAAATTTTTAGTCCTAACTCTGGAGAGAAATGTGAAGGCTGTTTATTTAACAACATTTGAGTTTCTTAATATCTGTTACCTTTGAATATTTGGAAACAAATAACAGTTCACACACCACAAAACACACCATCACCTTATTTATAAAGTTTACTTGACATTCACTTTGCAAAGTGAACAGTCTCTGCTTGTCTAGTAAATCAGCCACAATGTGTGAATGGCAAGTAATACAAAAAATATAATTTTACCAGCAAATGAGGACTGACTCTCTAAATGAAAAAAAGGAAAAGTGACTTGAACATATATGTGGAGAAAAAATAAACAAATAACAGAGAGGTGTGGTGCATAAAAACATTTATAACTTCATAAAGATTAAATATAATGAAGACTGGGATGGGGAGGAGGATTAGCATTAGCACTCATTATTCTGGGAACCGTAACCTCGTACATGCATTTATGTCTCATGGCTTATTGTTAACGTGAATCTTGACACTTGCATTTACAGACTTTTATATTTGTTTCCAAGGATTACAACAAAAACAAATCTAGTAAAAGTTCCATAGTATGAATCCAGCCCCAAGGAAATAAATATAATAAATAAGCTTCAGTATAAGTATTCAGTTAAAATTACATCCAGCACAAAGGGGTTTTTTTCTCTCTCGTTACTTATCTGTCATTTTTGTCTAAAGGCCTTCATAAAAGAATGAAATAATATTTATAATATATATATTTATATTACTTTATAATGAAATCTCACCTATGAATCACAATGTCAGAGTATAGGTTGTATATAAGTCAGTGCTGGTGTAGTTCCCGCCAATACCTCCCCGGGAGAATAAAATTCAAGGATTTGAGGGTGGTGTGGAATTTTAGAAAGACAGACATAACAGTCCGACTTTTCATTTGCATTTTGCCTATTAATGTCGTCAGCATGTGTTAGTTATCTCACATAAACCTGAGAGTGGTCTTTGCTATGCTAATCACCAGGAAATAAATATAATCCTATCTATGCTCCAAATCCTATGAAAATCTGGTTTTTACAACTTTTGGGTACTTCCCTCTATGGAGTCTCATAAGCTAAAGGGATTTTGTTTGAGCTTTTCCTGATATACTTCCTTTACACATTTACTTACATTTATTTACATATACTTTATTTACACATTACCCTAGATTATAGAATTTTTCCACATAACTTCTTATAGTGACCTTTTGATGGTTTCAGTGGGAGGAATAATACCTCTATGTTGGTGTCAGTGGAAGGATTAGTATCCAATTGATGATATCAGTGGGAAAAGAAGTCTCCTAATAAGGTTCAGTGGGAGTATTAGTGACCTATGTGTTGGTGTAAGTGGAAGGAATAATGCCGCACTATTGGTGTCAGGTGAGGGAATAGTGTCCAATTGATGATATCAGTTGGAAAATGTCTACTAATATGGTTTAGTGGAAGGAATGGTGTCCCACGTGTTGGTGTCAGCGGAAGAAGGAATGGCGTCCCATGTAATGGTGTCAGTGGAAGGAATGGTGCCCCATATGTTGGTGTCAGCAGGAAAAAAAAGGCACACCATGTGTTGGTGTCAGTGGAAGGAATGGTGCACCGTGTGTTGGTGTCAGTGGAAGGAATGGTGTCCCATATGTTGGTGTCAGTGGAAGGAATGGTGCCCCGTGTGTTGGTGTCAGTGGAAGGAATGGTGCCCTGTGCGTTGATGTCAGTGGAAGGAATGGCGTCCCATGTGTTGGTGTCATCCCTTCCACTGACACCAACACATGGAACGCCATTCCTCCAACGACACCAACATATGGGACGCCATTCCTTCCACTGACACCAACACACAGGGCACCATTCCTTCCACTGACACCAACAAATGGGACACCATTCCTTCCCCTGACACCAACACATGAGACACCATTCCTTCCACTGACACCAACATATGGGACACCATTCCTTCCACTGACACCAACACATGGGACACCATTCCTTCCACTGACACCAACATATGGGACACCATTCCTTCCACTGACACCAACACATGGGACACCATTCCTTCCACTGAC